>NC_044002.1:22217399-22454899 GCF_902150065.1 Myripristis murdjan | reverse complement strand
CCCGCTCCTCGCCGGCACTCGCTCTCTCTCCTGTGCTCGCACTCTCTCTATCGTTCCCTTGTTAAAAAAAAAGGAGGGTCTCTTTTAATTCACCCTCATCTATCTGTTTTTTTTCCCTGCTCCTTCCTCCTGTCTCTCTTTTAATTACCTCCTCACCGGCATACTTCTCTCTCTCTCTCTACCTCTGCCGCTCCATCCCTCTCTCCTCACGGCGGAGGACGATCGGGCGGCTGAGCCGGTGAACGGACTCGCACGGCTCTGAGTCTTCCTGTTCGTTCCAGGCAGGCAGCCTGTAATGCTCGCTCGCTCTCTCTCTCGCTCTCTCTCTCTCTCTCTCTCTGTTTCTCTCTCACACTCCCTCTCCCCCTCGCAGTTTCTCTCTTTCTCTTAATCCCTCTCATTCTCTCACTTTGTTTGTCTCCCCTCCTCTTCTCTCTCTCTCTCATTTGCTGCCATGCTTTCTCCCTCCTTTTTCCTCTAATTTGCTTGTCTTCTCTCTCCCTCTCTCTCTCTCCCTCTCTCTCTCTCTCTCTCTCTCTCTCTCTCTCTCTCTCGCGGTGACAGTGAGTTGTTTGGACAGTGCACCTGTAAGCTCGCAGCCCCCGCTGCACCACGCTAGCTGCCCGACTTAATGAAATGCCTTCTCGAGGAGCTAAAGCGCGAGGCGGCAGCTTATCCTGAATCAACAAGCCGAGCGCGGAGCCTCCGTATCAATCTGGGTTTATTAGCCCCGTAGCTGTTAGCCACAGCTGTCAGCCACACATTACATAATCCCAGTGACTAGGAGCTGGTAGTCACTGGGAGCAGCTGCCTCAGAAACCAGAATGGAGGTGATCTTGAGCGTTTGCACTGCGAGGAGCCGACTGCATGCGTCTGCAGGGTTTGGCACAAGCACGTCGTGTGTGATTTCCTGCAGCCTGAACCAGAGACAGATCAGACGCGAGACGGCTAAACTTTGAATCCACAAGTCATTTCCTGTGCCGTGTGATGTGGCTCAGCCCTCCTGAGAGGACGAGCCGCCGCTCTTCAGTCCGTCCGATCCAGCGGAGGAACACAAACGCCGTGCAGGGAGGCTGACTCTCACGCCCCACACAGTCACTGAAGGGAAAACCGGACCCATTTCTCACATGATCAGCCTGAACTGGTGTTTGTTCACATGAATCAGCCTGGATCAAGGCGTTTGTTCCAGCCCTGCTACGCCTCAGCTGCTGCAGAGACGCTGCAAAAACACAACTAACTAACAAACCAGGCTAACTACACCACTTCACTGCAAAAAGTCCAAATCTTACCAAGAGTATTTGTCTTATTTCAAGTAAAAATGTCTTATTTCTAGTCAAAATATCTCATTACACTTAAAATAAGACATGATCAGCTCAGAAATAACTTGTTTTTAGACAATTTTCACCTGTTTCAAGTGAAAATTTACTTGAAACAAGTTAAAATTTGCTAGAAACAAGAAACAAATTCTGCCAATGGAACAAGCAAATTTTTACTTGTGACACAAGTGAACAAGTAAAAATTTGCTTGTTCCATTGGCAAAGTTATTTCTGAGCTGATCATGTCTTATTTTAAGTGTAATGAGATATTTTGACTAGAAATAAGACAAATAATCTTGGTAAGATTTGACTTTTTGCAGTGTTTGGAGAGTGGAAGCACACATTGCTTCCATACCACTGGCACAGCTTGCAGTGTGTCACCTTCCTTTGTTAGAAACATGCAGCCACCAGCGAGCAAATGCTAATAAAATGAAAGAAAAAACAGAAAAAAAAAAAAAGACTTTGGAGGCTGTAAGCTTTCCAATAAAAGTTAAGGAGAACTGGGACGGGAATCAACTTTTAATCCTTTTTTTTTTAACTTGCCAGTTTGAACTATTGTTCGTGAAACTAAATAACAAGAAGGCGCCAAGATCTGATTGGCTGCTGACCACAAAAAAAAAAAAAAAAACGGAGCTGGCTCGCCGAGCGTCCCTCGTCACTGGGATCTGCACGAGATGAACGGACTCGAGGCGACTCGTTGACTGAGTCGCTCTGAGCGTAAAAACGCCACCGACGTCTAAAGTGGCCGCTCTGCTCCACGCTGGCCTTTGCAGCGGTGGAAGCGGCACTTTGCATTGATCATCCGGCGATGACAAAAGTCTCTTGAACTCTGTGAAGTCGCCGATGGCGTTCCCGCGTCTGCAAACAAATGCACGACCGGATGGACGAACAAAGACTTGGTGCCGCTTTGATGTTCGGGAATGCCCGGTACTTAACGCCGGGATATGTAAAAATGAGGCCGCCTGTCATGTGGTCTCTGTGGCGCACACACACACACACTTGACTTGAATTTCCCCGCGGAAGAGCCGCGTCCGCCCCTCCGCGCCGAGAGAGCTGGACGTGAAGCGACCGTGAAATGTGCGACAACAAAAAGGCGAGTGTTTGAAATGGATCCCTCGCAAAGGGATCGGTCACTGCAGCGAGCTAATTTTACCCGGCAAAATGACGGCCTCGGGAAAAGCCGCGACCGGAGCGAAACGTCTGGAATGCCGCCGCCGCCGCCGACCTGACATCCCCCAAAACCTGTAATCACACACTGCTGTTTGTGCACGCCGTGAACGGAGGACACTCCGAGTGCCTCTGGCTTCAATCTGAACTTGATATCTTATTCCTCATTCAGTTAGGGGTTTTTTTTTCTGTGTGTGTGTTTTGTTTGTTTGTTTTTCCACCCGAAGTTGGCGAGCTGTCTTCTTTCATTGAGTTTGGAAGCAAAAAGGAGAAATCCATCATTTTTATACGGTGACTTTTACGCATGCAAAACACAATCCTCTAAGTTGTTGACAAAAGGGTAGCAGTTTTTTTTCGATCCCTGATCATTAAGAGATGCTGAACTGTGGATTTGAGACAAAGTGCTGATCTTTAAAATGGGACATAAGGCATTGTGGAAAGTGCAAATGAAGACGTTTTCACCAGCACTGCACAAATCTCCATCTGAACAAGGACTTTCGCCACATACTCATAGCTCATAGTCTTGAACTTTAAAGTAAAAAAAAAAAAAAAAAACATCTGCCAGTGGGATGAAATTTGTTTCCAGTGCAGCTTCACTTGGTTCAGAAGTAGAAATACACTGAAACACGGCAGATCAGAAGAAAATGACGCTTGATTCAGGAACATATTCTGGAAACAAGTGGGATTATCCACTGGCCATTTTGTTTGAGGAAAAACAAGATTTAACTTAAATGACTTGACCGGAGGGGGATTTCTGCAGCGAGGCGAGATCACGGCGGGACTCTGTGATGGTGCGCCGGTTTGACCCTTTCATCCTGCTGCTGGTCAGGAATGTGAGCTTGTGGTCCGCTCGTGCGGTCGGAGGCTCCTTCAAACGGAGAACTTGTGGTCGGCCTTCCCCGGATCCCGAACTCTCTGCTGCAGAGGCTTGAAAGCTTCCTCTGCTCCCAGTGCAAGGACAGACTCCGTGTCCGAGCAAACAGAAACTTTATTTGGGCTGTAACCCCTCATCAGGCTGCTGATGATAAATCGACAGGACCTTAAAGTTACAGGGGAGCTGTATTTTGAGTATGCATGAATGATAAAAATTAAAATAAAATAAAATAAAATCATATTGCAATCATTTTGAAAGACTTTAGCAGAAATGACGATTTTTAATTCTAACTAAAAAAAATATATATTAAAATTATATTTTTTGCCATGGTCTGTACAAGGGCCAGCACCTTAATATTATTTTTTTTATATTTTTTATTATTTATATTTATATTTATATTTATATTTTATTTATTTATATTTTTTTAATAAATTGTTTTTATTTTTTTTTTTTTAAATTAATTGTTCTGAGTGTCTTACCTCCTTAATCTGCATGCAGGGTGGGTTTGTTGAAAAATTCGATGTTATATTGGTTCAAATTTTTGTCCATGATGCCTGATTCAGTATGAAATCAGATTTAGCAGATATTTTTTTGGGCATTTGCTGTTAAAAAGGTGAATATTCCGGTGGGGAAAATCAGCTAACGAGGAGAACTAGTTTTTATTTTGAGCTCAAACACACAAAGTGCAGGGAACAGGAGGAACACTGTCCTGTTTTTAAGTGATTTCTCCCCGCTGCCACTGCAGCCGCCGCCCTCACACAATCCATTTCTCTGTTGCCTGGAGGCTCAAAACTCCTCTTCTAACCTGCCTTCATGCTCCTGTGTGGCTTAATGGCTAGAGCTCGGGATGTTAGGGGCTCTTTCCCCACTGGATGCGGCTAAAATGTCTGCACTCGCCGAGCTGCAGGGCGTTTCGGATAAAAAAAAAAAAAAATGTCCGCCAAATGTCACACACACACACACACACACGAGATAAAGCGGTGAAAGTGGTCCCTTTTGTAGAGACTGAACACAGGATCTATCTCTCCGTTTCCACCTCGGCTGACTGTTGGCATTATCGGGGTATTGATGACGGCCTGTCACATCATCGGTCACGGGGCGCGGCGGCGGCGGCGGGGAGTGTAACCGACGGCGACAGCCCGCGAGGACGTAAACAAAGAGTCGCAGATGCTCCCCGCGTTCGCCTGTCAGCGCTGACCTTTTCCCCTCGCTGTGTGAAACCAGAGCTGGACAGGGATCCCTCGCTAGGCACGCACACACACTCACACACACACACACACACATGTCAACACATACCCATCCAGGCTGGCACATCGCTGCACCCACAGCAGTAACCCATAAATAAAAAAACCTTAAAAAAAAATCTTGTTCAGCAGCATTACAGAACGTGCATAACGTAACGTAACGCTCTTTAAATAAACTCTGCATATCACTAGGGATGGAACAATAATCCATAACTAGAGGATATAAAGTTTCTGAAGAAACTTTGATGTGCTTGCCTTGCGAGCGCCTAGACATGTGTAAACCGCCAGCCCTATGCTGTTTGTGGGCTGTGTAGTGTTGTGGCTCTTGCCCAGGTGGGGAGTTGAACCCTGGTCTCCTGCATGGCAGGCAGAGACACTATCCACTGTGCCACTGGGGCTTGTGTGGGCGGAGCCAGAAATGAGGCTCTATGAAGCACACAGCATGAGTGACAGTGCTGCTTCTGTGAAAAATCACCTAAAAGTAGTGGTCAAACTACTGTTTTTTTCTCAATGATAGTAAGTCCGAGCAGAAAATAAAAGGTATCATGAGAAAGGCAAGGCTTTGGGCTTTCAAACTGTGTCAAAATTATTTTCCAACTCCCAAAAATGCCCACCTTAGAGCGAGTTGGAAAAGTGTGTCTTTCTGCTTCTCTCCCGAGACTTTGCATTCCAGATATAATGGGAGTCTATGGGGGAGAGAGCTGGCACTCCTGCCTCGTTAAGGGTCACAGTTTAAAAAGTTGAAGATACTTTGCTTTTGTATTTACATTTTTCAAAGCACAACTATTTTTCCTACAATTTGATGCCAAATTTATGCATGTGGAGTGAAAATTGTGGCCAGGAGAGCAAGTTAAAGACAAAAGTTTTAGGCGATTTCTAAGGGCTGCTCCACTCTAGCCCTCAGGAATGCCACTCTAGCTCACGCAATACACACTCATTCAAAAGTCAGAGGCGGCTCAAAAATAACTCCAAACTTAAACTGTGTTTTATGGCAAACTAAAGCAGACATGAAAAATTGAAGATGACACACATAAAGTTGAACATCTGCTGAGTCATTTAAGCTTTGAATGGAGTCTGTGGGCCAAAGAATGAGGGAGCTGTGAGGCTTTGAAAATGCATGAGTGTCTGCCGATTTCCCATTATTTTTCAATGAGGGCAAAATCGCGATTTTAAAATTGAATTATGAGAAATCGCATAGTCTGATCAGTTTGAAAATTGACACACCGCTTCTTCTCCACAAGACGCACGTTTTTTGTATTTGGTGCGTGGACGCAGGTTAAAAGCTCTGGGCCCTGGAGCCCTCTGAAGTTTTGGCCATTCATTTCGGATGGCCGAAATTTTCAGGAAAATTGGAATTTTGAGAATTCCGTGAGTTGGATTCCTTATAAAAGTAATAGCACACTTCTCCCAATGGGGCCGCACATTTTCCCAATTCATTGTGGGGGCCTAAAACCAAAGCTGTAGGAGGAGTAGCGCGCCGAAAAAAAGGTGGAATAATAATAATATTAAAAAGATTAAATATGCAAGATTTTAAGATGTGTTGCCTTTTCAAGGCAAGCACATAATAAATCCATAAATAAATTCCATAATCCACGACGACCGAAATTCCAGTCAGCACACACTCCTTCGTTTTAAAAAATCTTGGCATAAACAAAAAAAAAAAAAAAAAACTTTCCACGTTTCTGCATCAGACGAAGAACACCGACATGGCCCTCAATTAGAACGCAAAGCAAAACTTAAACTTAAAATATTAATCTGGTCAGCATGCAAAACATCACGGGATTTTACACTTAATCTGAGGCGGCATGAGAATAAAAACAGAGAAAATACGACAAACACTGGAACTGGTATCAGTTTGTCAAAGCAATTCTTTTTTTTTTTTTTTTTTTTTTTTTTACGCTTGCAGCCGTAGTTCACCGAGACAATTTGAACGCTCTTACCCAGAACCACTTCCAGTTTAAGGTTAACCTCCGACATGAGCAACATGAGCGCACACACACACACACACACACACACACACACACACACACACACAGAAATACCAACAGTGTCACTTTGCTGCACGTTTAAACAAGGTCCCATGAATGCAGACGTTTGCACAAACATGCATACAGTGTGTGTGTGTGTGTGTCTGTGTGTGCACATGTGTGTGTGTGTGCGTGTGACCTACCTGATATCTCCTCCAGGCACTGCTTGGCTGTCTTGCTGTAGACCAGCTCTCCCTTGGTGGGGCTGAGGCAGGGGTCTGCGGGGGCCACCATGGTGCAGTCGTTCTCGGAGAACGTCCTGAGGCCACGAGGGGAACAAAGAACACACACATTACCCCGTTATCAAGGTCGGGGGGAGCGGGGGCACACACACACACACACACACACACACACACACACACACACAGTCCTCCCCCAAGGCATTTTATCAGCCATCCGCCATGGAGGCAACGCTTCCTTTGCAATCAGTCGAAGCTGCTTGGTTCTTCTTCAGAAATTACACTGAAATTATATTTTCGGGGGTAATGACTTGGATAAAATCATCACAGAATAAATGGCATTGCACTTGGATGCATAGATGCATTATGAAATTTGATTAAAAATGGCCCACAGAGACAAAACATCTAAAAAAAAAAAAAAGGAGACAATTATAGCTGACTATACCTTCAAAAAAAAAAAAAAAAAACACAAAAAAACAACAACAAAAAAAACCATTCCATATCTCTTGAATTCATCAGGATACAAACGCGTGTTAAAATGTGGTTATTTTGCTCAGCAGGCACTAATTTACTGAGGTTTGATGAAGCCGTGTCCCTTTAGGCTGCACTGACTGACGCATTCTGCAGCAGCACAGTAAGAGGGCGGCAAGAGCAGCTGTTTTCTCTGCTGGCTGGTTCTGACACTGACGGACATCAGGTGGACTCGCAGTTTCATAAAAAAGTCTCAAAACTGCCTCACAACCGGAAATGCCGTGTTTTTTTGTTTTGTTTTTTTCGCCTTTTGCACAGATTTGAATGGGAGCCTGTAGCTGGGTTTCCATCCACTGATTTCTATTCACATTTTCAGAAATTGCAGAAAAAAAAACTTGGATGGAAACGCCAGGAATTCGAAAAACGGCCAAAAATTTGCAAAAAAGTTTTTTCGCTTGGAGGGGGTGGATTTCTCAGCGTATCGATAAAAGAAAATGCGACTTTTTGCTGTGGAAACAGGTTTTGCGAATAAACGATGACTGGACCGAATACCACGTCACACTTCTACGCTACAGTCTTATTATCATTATTATTATTATTATTATTATTATTATTAGTCTCTTATTCCTTATTTAGGATGGCTCGGTACGAAGTTAGCGCTGCCAAAATAGTAAGCAGACTTCTCCCAAGAGCTGACAAGTTCAGCAGGAATCTGTCCATGATCAGCTGTTGAGTGTCAGCTGAGTGTTTGTTGTTGTTCAGTCGACACACAGACGCTATCTGATGATGTCATCTCACGGCGCACTCTCCTCCCAATAATCGCAAAACAAAACGAATGGAAACAGGCATAAATTCGCATTTTCTTTTGCGCATTTTGACAAAACTCGCTCAAAAATTTCGATAGATTTGGATGGAAACCAACCTACTGACAAACACCGAACAAATTTCACTGTTTGAAATGGTCATGTGACTCACGCTCCTTAAGGGTTTCTACTCATAAATGTAAGCCAGATGTATTTATTCTTATGTGTGGTTTATTTACAGCAGAGAGGATTAGGATTATAATCATTATAATATCATCAGTAGGATATTCCTTTATTTGAAGGAATCTGATATTCATGCAGCCTACATCAGTCTGATACCACCTGGGCTGAGGACGGCTTTCATTTTTAATGCATAGTTTTTTTTATCAGCTCAAAAGAAAAAGAAAAAAGAAAAAAAAGCCTGAGTGAAGGTGTGTTTTCCCTCCTCTGCCTCCAGCCGGCTCGTCTCTGGGCTTCTGCGTTTTTTTTAAGAAGCAGCGAGTTTGAATTCCTGAGTTACTTTCGGTTCTGGTCTGAGTCACATATTCAACAGATGGACGTCTCAACAGGGAGGACGGGACGGTCTCGGATGAAACGTTTTGTGTGGATTGATGCCCGAGTGCTTCTTTGTGTGTGTGTGTGTGTGTGTGTGTGTGTGTGTGTGCAGGGAAACTTGTGTGAGATTGTGTGTTTGTGTGTGTTTGTCTTCATTTATCGAGCCTGAACCGCATCACGCTCTGCTGTTTGTTGGCCGGTTCAGAGCAGCGAGGAGAGAGAGAGAGAGGGAGAGGGAGAGGGAGTGTGTGTTATATACCTTCCATGAGAGATAACACACACACACACACACACACACACACAGCTTCCCGAGCCACCTGCAGAGCTGCAGATAAAAAAAATTGGCCTCCGAATTCGACATCAGCTCGTGTGCAAAAACTGTTTTCTTCCCACAAACTTCCCTCGGCTCGGCGGATTCACAGAGACGTTCACGAACGCCGCCGCACAGATCAGCCTGGATCCAAAACGAGAACAAGGCGGGGATTCACACCGCCACAAAACGACTCACGGCACTGCTGCATGTTAAAGAAACGAGAGGTAAATTCATTTCAGCGGCCTGTATCGGGTATTCGGCTCTAATTGTTGTAGGAAACATAAGAGGAGACAACCCTCACCCTTGCACTTTTCAAAACGATTGATACCAAATAATGTTTAATATATGGATCGTTGTTCACTATGTGCTCCAAATTTAAAGGAATACTTCACTTCATTTACCCGAAAAGTCTTGAACATCTGTCAAAAACTTTAGTCGCTTGCCTCTTAAAAAAAAAAAAAAAAAAAAAAAAAAAAGTCATCGGGCTGTGGCTAATGCAGCCGCTGCCGCCTGGATTCATGTCAGGCCGTGACCCCCGTCTTTCCTGTCTTTCCTGTCTGAGAAGCAGACGTGCCCCCAAAAAATAATCTTAAAAATAAAAAAAGAACACGAGTATGAAAGTTGGAGGATCTGTTATATGAGTAAGAACCTGAACTATCGCTTTAAAAAACTCTGTCAGACATTCAGTACAGCTGGGGATGACTACACGCTGCAAAATATAGAGATTTTAGAGAAACACAGAGAGCACACTGCAAAAACTCAAAATCTTACCAAGAATATTTGTCTTATTTCAAGTCAAAAATGTCTTATTTCTCGTCAAAATATCTCATTACACTTAAAATAAGACACGATCACCTAAGAAATAACTTGTTTTTAGATGATTTTCACTTGAAACAAGTGAAAATTCACTTGTTTTAAGTGAAAATTAGCTTGAAACAAGTGAAAATCGTCTAAAAACAAGTTATTTCTTAGGTGATCGTGTCTTATTTTAAGTGTAATGAGATATTTTGACTAGAAATAAGACAAATATTCTTGGTAAGATTTTGAGTTTTTGCAGTGCACAGTCTGTCAAAATGGTGCTATTTTGTTCACACGGGACCGGGGTTGTTTCTGTCTTTAAAAAGCAGCGTCATGCGGTTGAATTTGGGGCTGAAACGGCTTCTTGAGGAATAATTTGATTACTAAAAATCCTCGATTCAAATTCTCCAGCTCAAAGCTTCGTCTCATCTACAGAGCTGTATACGATAATTACCGTGACACACACACACGTGATTTGACTTAGCCAGCTGCAAACTACGGCGGCGAGGGGGAGGAAGGGAGGGAAAACACAACAAGGTCACGTTAACGTGCAGCATCGACTGTAAATCCACATGACGGCCGGTTAACATGCAAGCTGGTAAAGAATGCGAGGTCAACTCCCGTGTCGGTTTGTGGGCAAGATATCTCAAAAAGGTTCTGACAGATTTACATGAAACTTGGCAGAAAGGTTGGTCCAGAGCCAGGGAGGAGCTGATTCAATTTTCACGCTAGTCGGCCCAAAGATACAAGGACAAGCAGAAACGTGACTACGACCGTGTTTCCATGTTAAGTGACATCATGCAGTTTCAATTTATTTGGTTTCACATGTCAGAAAACTCTGAAAATGAGTGTAATATGGCACTTTCATTTAGAAAAGTACTGTTTCTGTATTCAAATATGCAATAAAATGTTGATTTTTCTGAGGGGAAACAAAGTAAATAATTTTAACAAACCTGACCTTTTATTTTTTCTGTATATTTAATATTGCTCTTTACTAAAACACAAAAGTTCATCTCTAATCTGATTACTCAATTAATTGATGGGATAATTGGTAGGCTAGTCCATTACTAAAATAATCGATAGCTGTAAGCCTGGTTTAATAGACAGCACATATCAAACATTTTGTAAAAGTCGGTGTCATTGTCCTCTAATGGCAGCTGGAGGAATTAAATGTGAGATTTTCAGAATAAAGGACATCACGTAATGCCGTTCCAAAGGACATAAAAATATGTATTTATGTATGCAGTGAGGTATTTTTTGCATCATTGAGAAAGAGTCGGGATGTTTTTTTATGCAGTGAATTTAAGTGATACGACACGTGCAAGTCAAGGATCTGCATGCTCGAAAGACACCTAACGGGAGGCAGCCTTTAACCCCGCCTCTGTGTGTGTGTGTGTGTGTGTGTGTGTGTAGGTGTGAACTCAGGAGCAGCGCGGGTGAAAAGCCTCTCCATCGCTTCTTTATTCTGCTCGTGAGCTCGCCGGGTCAGGAGAGCACAGGAGGCAGCAGAGGATTTGGCGAAGCGCAGCCTCCCCGCCTATAGCGCCGTGTAGGGGGACTCGAATCGATGTTGAACACCGGCTGCAACAAGATCCTACAACCGCAGCCGCTTTATCCGGCCTGACGGAGAGACTGTGCGATGAGACGAGGTGGGCGGAGAGAGAGAAGAGAAGCGAGAGAACAAGACAAAGACGCCTAATTGGCCCTAAAATGATGGTAAAATGCAGCGTTAGAGGGAGGCCTCGCTGGTTAGTGCCAGACTTCTGATGGCTGCAGCTACGTCGAGGAACATGGAGAAGCATTTATAGCAGGAGAGGAGGAAGAGGAGGAGGAGGAGGAGGAGGAGGAGGAGGAGGAGGAGGGAGGACGGGAAGGCAGCGCAGCCAAATATCCTGCCAAGAAACCCAAATATCTTTGTGCAGAGGAGGAGGCAGAGGGGTGAAATGTGACTCAGCACTGAATCTCAACACGTATACCGAGAGGCCATGAAGATTTGCTTGATTTCATCATTACTTCATGTATAATAAAAAAAAAAAATACCAGTTTGGATCCCATTTGACTGCTCTGCCTTATTCTGCCTGGTTTCATATTTATACTTCAAATAAAACTCAAGCGAAGCTGCACTGGAAACTAGTGGGATTATCCAAACCCACCGGCGGATTTTGTTTGAATAAAAACAAGACTTTAACACCAAATTTGAAACTAAATGACGTGTTCAGATACATTCTCAACAGTGCATGACACCCGATCCCAAAGGTGGTCTTCTATTGACTTAGAAATAGATTGGAAAGACGTTTTGTTTGCGGTTTATGATGGAGATTTTTTTTTGCAGAGCACTTCCTGCACATCCTGCCCTGGGACAGCTGTGGGGTCCCCGAACCGTCCTGGGACAGCAGGGCGGGGCAGCAGGACATCTGAAGGGGGGGGGGGGTGGGTGACAGTAGGGGTGACAGTAGGACTTTTGCACTGTGAAATATCGTGCCATGGTGCATCACTACACCCCAATTTGATAAAAATGCCAAGATTTTGTTCCGAAGACCTTCATCAGTGCAGGATCAGGATCTGGGATCACAACAGAAAGCTGATAGTGATGATGCATTTTTCTGGGGTTTTTTTTCCCTGCGTTCATTTTTCATGAATAAAAAGAAGAAGCAGGGATAAAAACCTTCTCCCTGTGGAGTGAAGCGTGTCTTCCTGCTGATCCTGACAGAAATAGTCAACGTGCCCCGGGGGGAAGACGTTCAGTTCGTCCGCTCAACATGAAAATAAACTTCACAAACTTGACAGGGCAAGTACTGCGAGCTTCCTGCCCTGTCTGTTTGAGTTCCCCGACTTCTGCCAGAGAGAATGCACAGACTCAGAGATCGGCGCTGAGAGTGACGCCAGAAGAGCAGAGGAAACGGCGAACTGCGACGTCATCACAGCCTCACGACATTTCTCTTTTTCTTTGTGGGATCCAACCTCGGATTCCTACCGGGAGGCCCGTGAACGATAGTCTCAAACAGTTTTAAGGCGCTAAATGGCAAAAAAACGTGTGGGATTAAGGTAATGCTAATCATCGACAGAGGCAGAAGTTACTCTGCACGACGAAGGAGAGGGAGGAGAGAGAGCAGGACAGACGGAGAGAGGGATTAAGCCTTGTTTAATGGGATTCCTAACTCTCTTTCTCTCTGAGGACAAAGGCATCCCGGGGATCTCGGCTGCTCCTCTGCCTTTTTTTTTTTTCCTGGATTACCTCCATCGCCATAAGAGAAAATCGGCCCTGCTGGGCAGATTTACCCACTTCCTGCCCTGCAGATGGCCGCGACGTCAGGAAACCACGCGCCGGCGTCCAAACAACGCCGGCTGGATGGGAGAGGAGGAGAAGGCGCTCCCAAATGTCTGGATTCTCACATCAAAGATGGAACACAGACAGTTTAATAATAGGCTTTGGCAAACGGCAGGCGCTGGATGTTAATTTGTTCTTTAATGACTGTGAGGAGATGTGGAGGCGAGTGTGAGATGCGCGGTGGGGAATGGCAGCTGATCAGTGGGTGTGCTCCAGGAATTGGCCGAGTGTGTGTGTGTGCGCGAGTGTGTGTGTGTGTGTATGCAGGTATGACTTTGAAAAGAAGCGTGGACACATGGTCCTGTACACAAGAGTTATTGTGAAAGTGTGTGTGTGTGTAGATTACTGTTTAGTCCATCATTATGTTGTTTTATTTGCATTATCCAGAGTCACGTATTGTGAGGGAAAAGAAAAAGAGAAACGGAGGGGAAAACAGGGAGGGAGAAGGTCCAGTTTGCGATCAATTCATGCCTCTTGTGATCTTTTCCGTCTAAAGGCCCATTTATGTTCCTTTTATGTGCGAAATTAGGGGGTAGGATTAAATAAGTTTTACTTCTTCCTACTCCTTTTCGAGCATGTTAATGATGATAGATGCATCTTATTTTATTTTATTTTTCTTTATTTTACTTTATTTTGGACCTTTGCTCTCTTATTTTCCTTTATTTAGTATTGATTATTATTTTGTTTTTGTTTGATTTACCGCTGTTTATGTTCGAAATAAAGATCTCAGTCAATCAATCAATCAATCAAAAATGTATACGTCCGTTTCAAAAGATGTTAAAGTCACTGCCCACATACTTCCACGCGTCCTTTACGTCGGCGTGGATGTTAACCAATATATCCACCAGGGGGCAGCCCAGAGTCAAAAGTTTATGACAACAACAAACTCAAAAACAAACATTTATTTATGTATTTTATATATTTTTTAAATTTTATTTAGATAAGCCTTGAGCCATCCCAGATGCCGAAGAATCGGTGGATCCACCCCGTCAGCAGCATCCCCACTCCGCTTGTTCATGGACCTCCACTTCTCCTTCGCTGCCGCCCAACTCACATTCAATTCCCTTCCGATCTCCTCCCAGCTGTTCTGCATCATTTGTTTATCCCGGTGTCCAGGAGAAGTAACGTCGTAGAGATGTTTAAAGTTTCTAACCAACTCGCACAGCCTTTCCTCAAAAGGTTCTGCAAGTCTTACTTCGTCTTCGTGTCTCATTAGAGCTACGGGTCGTGACAGCAACACCGCCCCCACGGTGGTTTCCGCTGGTACTGTTCCCTTTGGCCCGTATCCGTAAGCTTTATGGACACGTGCAGAAATCGGACGAAACGAAAGCAGAGCACGGACAGAAGGGCTCCGTCCGGATCCGTATTTAACGTTGAGCATCAATGGGCCTTAAGCGGCATCATCAGTGTTATGTAACTGCAGCATGTCTAACTATGGATCATTGCTAACCAATCAAATGTACAAAGGTCGCTTATGGAAATCACCATTATCGTCTGAAAGGGAACTTTGGTTTACCAATTTCAACCCAACATATCCAGCCGAACAAATCAAATATAAGGTGGCAATCACACTATGACGCTCATCAGTGCCACTTCAGTGTAACCAGATCCGTCGAAAATTGTCAGAATCGGGCAACCAGGTGGATAAAGCACATAATTAAAGCACATAACACTTACAAAACATAACGGATTGGATCTGGTCGAGACCCTTTGCTGCGTGTCATCGCTCCACTGTGACTGTCTAATGAACCAGGAATGCCTTTTAACGTCTGGATCGCCAACTTAAGAGTTCAAGATCACAAGCCACATGTTACCTAATAACCAGATATGTAGCTGACGTTGGCTGTGCAATGTCGATTTCATAACTGCAGCGTGGTCATCATCTTAAAAACAAACAAAAAACAAACGTCCGGAAGTGACCGGTACTGCAACAACACTTTGGTAACAGCTCTGACTCGGCTCCCTCAGGCCACTCAGACCGCAGGAAGCATGAACCCACTGACATCCGTGGAGACCGCGAACACAGGAAACACTGAAGAGAAGCATGAATCAGACCTCAGAGTCCTGCACCGGTCCTTATTTTAGCTTCACGAGCATCCCACATCTCCCGGATCAATTCAGAGGCCAAACCAAACGGATCAGGACGGACTCGAAGTTGAAGTCGAGCACGGACGTCTCCGACACCTGTTGAATGACTTGATTCACACAGCGGCCCGCAGGCTATCCTTGAATTAATTCATTATGATAATTGGCTACTTTGACAAATAACAGAGGCCATTCTGCACTGACATTTCCGTACTCATTTTTCAAATTGAAGTGACACGTGTAATTGGGCAGGCTTTGTTCCAGTGTTGGCGACAAATAACTGATAGAGGAAAGGCTAATTATCTTATAATTGCAAGATTTGCTTTAAAATGTTTAATTGTGACCCGCAATTCAATTAATGCAAAGCGAGAGAGAAAGAAAAGACCTTTACCTCCTACATGTGATGCGTCCATCACTCACTTCATTTCTACAAATAGCCACACACACTCACCTGTACATGAAGGGGGCCACGGTGGCAGTGTTGGGGTGGTTGTGCTGCTGCTGCTGAGGAAGCTGCACTACTCCGTTCCCTCCCAGCGCTCCTCCTCCGCCGCCTCCTCCTCCTCCACCTCCTCCTCCCATCACGCCGCTGGACCCGGACAGGGCTGAGGTGCTGGTGGAGGAGGTCATGCTGGTCCGTTTGCCCTCCAGGCCCCCGAGGGAGCGCTGGATGTAGAAGCTGCCGCCCTGACCGCCTTTGGTCAGCTTGGGTTTCTCTCCCTCCCCGCCCCGCAGGTTGCCGCTGCTGTTCAGGGCGGCCTGGCTTTGGGTCTGGGCCTGGGGTTTGGAGGCCGAGGTGGACGGAGCTTTGAGTCCTGACTTGGGGATGCCGCTGGAGGCCGGGGAGGCGGTCCCGTCTTTCTTGCCCGACGACGCTTTTCCTCCTTTGGGGATGAGGCTGGCGATCTTGGAGGTCTTCTTGGTGGAATCGGCCGGCGGCTCACGCTCCTCTTTAGGCGGGGAGCTGGCTTTGGAGGCTTTGCTGGACCTGCTCTTGTCCTCCTTGTCTTTGGGCGAGGCGAGGGACTTGGCGGAGGCCTTGGAAGAAGACGAGGACGGGGACGAGGAAGAGGAGGACTTGCCCGGTGCAGAGATGGAGGTTTTGGTGGATGTTTGCTTGGCTGTAGCACTGCTACCGCCGCCGCTGCACCCCGACCCCGTGGGCATCAGGCCGTCCTCGCCGTACTCCGACAGGTCGTCCTCTTCCTGCAGGGCCATCTCCGCCACAGACGGTGACGTCCGCGAGGCCGATCGAGGGTTGATCAGACGAAATTTCTCCAGCATGGATCTCTGCGGGGCGGCGCCGACTCCGACACCTGACCCCGCCTTGGTGCCGTCACTCCCGGGTGGCCGCAGGCGCTCTGAGGCCTGAGGCGGAGGGGTGGGAGAGGGCGAGTGCGTGGGGCTGGCCAGCATGGACGACGTGGCGCTGTGCTTGAGGTTCATGGACTTGCTGCGCCAGGACTTGCCGGCGGTCGGCGAGGGGATGGCAGAGGCCAGCTGCTGCCCGCTGAGGCTGGTGGGAACCGTTCCACCAACTCCGGTCCCGTTCATGCCGCCGGGCACGGGGATGCCCCTCACCGATTCTGAAACAAAGAGAGAGAGAGAAAGGGTCTTCAGGAAATGTCTGCTCACTGGATGATCACTGGTTTTGTTTTGAAGTTTTAGAATCAAAAAGACAAGATAGTGTAAAATTAGATAAGTAAAAATTGTGATAAACAAATAAAGGTAAAGACAAGATTAAAAACAGGTACATTAAAATGAAAAATATGGCATATCCCGTCGGCATGATCAACATTTTGTCAACCAAGGACTCATCACATATTATTCTTAAATACTGCACTTGTTTTAATGCTTATTTTAAACTGTGTCTTTTGCAAAAGAAGGTGGAAATCCCTTGTTGGAACCAAATTCTTCCATTTAAACCTCTTATTTTTACATGATAGGAATATTTATTACACTGTTTCTGAACTGGAGCTTTTCCAGGCTAAACCAGAAGTTTGTAGCAAGTTAGGATTATGGCAAACTTTCACACTCTTCCCAGATTTATGTGACATGAGAAACGCTATTTTAAGAAGTCACAGCCAAAACACTCTGCTGTCTCCTCTATGGCTTCACACTCTTTGAGCTCCATAAAAGTCAAATAAAAAAAATAAAAAAAAAAAATGTGAAACTTTCAGAGGATGTGAGTGTTGTTACAATGTTAAAAAAAAAAAAAAAAAAAAAAAAAAAAAGCCCAGGGCTTATTCCCAATTGACAGAATACCGACAGCAAGTTGGGTCAAAAGAAGAGATTTCACCGTTGTTATTACACTGGTATCTCGCAGGAGTTCGCGCTCGACTGTGCTATGCCTTCATGTTCAGACTTCCTCCCCCAGATTTCCACTTCTATAGAGGCCTGTCACAGGATGTTTGGAGTGTGTTACCAGTTCTGCAGCGAGGCCACCGTGCCGGAGAGGAGACGTGATTGCGGCAGCCGAGTTTACGCGCACAGAGAATTTCCTTTCCTTCGAGCCAAAATCCGCCCTGTAATTCTGCCATGAAATTCACTTTTTTTTGTGTTCCCAACCTCCCTCATCCACCTCTATTCTGTTTCCCAATGTTTCCCACAATGCCTTTTGACAATTTCCAGACATGTGTGAACTTGCAGCATTAAGTTGTACGGTTACACGCAGGGAGCGATGGGAGTGAGTTTTCCCAGTTTGAGGAAACTGAGAATCATCGTGCCCCTCATGCAAAACACACGTCTTGCCGCTGCATTGCATCCTGGTCCGTGATGGGAGAAATTGCTCAATGTGCCTCGTCTACGATGGATTTCTCCCTGTGTGACTGTGCAAAACGGCGGCTCCGGAGAGAAGGTCTCACTCTTTGATTCTGCGACACCGAAACCTGAATTTTACTGTTTACTTCTTTTATGTTTCTGCAACCAAACTCCATTACAGCCGCTGGAAAAGTGTGGGATCGACGTTTATATCTGAAAAAATATCTGCACTGACTGACTGGCCAGTTAACCACATCAAGAAGAAACACACACACCCAACTGATAGAGTGTCTTAGTGGGGATTTTTAATTTTAATTCTCTCGTATCCTGGTTTTGAGTCAACGCATGACAAACGTCACAAGCAGCCACATCGTAATGATTCCAGATATATTATCTATCAAAAAAAAAAAAAAATCTATTAAAATAAATAAATAAATAAATAAATAAATAAATAAATAATAAAAAACAAACAAACCAGAATTTCCCTGGTTGGGATCAATAAAGTATATCTATCTATCTATCTATATGATGGAAAATGTATGAATGAAAGTGTGCAAAATAAAGTTTCTCACATAGTCAGGATGAGCAGAAACAGGAGGAGTATAGGAGAAAAACTGCACGATAATGTAATAATAAAATGATACTTAACGTTGTTATGCTGCATGTTACAGTTTGTTGAAGATGCTGCAGTTTGTAATGCGTTTTCAAACCTGATAGGGTCATTTTATTACATTTTGACCATTTGCGACCTTAGCCAGTGTTTATAAGATTAAAAGACGTGCAACAAGCTCCAGAAAATCTGTTTTCAACAAGAAAGAAAGAAAGAAAGAAAAGAAAAACAAATGCAGATTTTTAAATTAAATCTGGATTTTTGGTGCATGTCTACTGCTTTTTCAATCAACTGGAGATGAGCCAAAATGAAAGTGATGATGAAAAGCCGAGTCAGAATACACACATACACACACACACACACACACACACACACACACACACTCACACACGCACACACATCATGCGTGCCAGATAAATGTTTTAGCATCGGCCGCTGAGTGTTGACCTTTTCACGGACCTTCTCTTCCTGCCTGGTAGACACTCAGACTATCACACACACACACACACACACACACACACACGCACGCACACGTACGCATGCACGCACGCACACACATACACACACACACAAACACAAGCAGCATGCACACCAACACAAAGGAACTCAGTGACACTTGCAGACAATCTCTCCTTCTTTTGCTTCTCATTCACAAAGGCTCGTGCACACGCACACACACACACACGCACACACACACGCACACACACACACACACGCACGCACAAACACACAATCCAATAACTGACAACTACAGCAGTATATTGAACAGCGAAAGAGAGGCGAAACGACAAAAGACAGGCAGACAAAGACAGACACAAGCCTGGGAGAGAGAGAGAGAGAGAGAGAGAGAGAGAGAGAGAGGGCGGCCAACACAGTAACAGTATGCAGTGTGTGTGTGTGTGTGTGTGTGTGTGTGTGACTCAGCTGCCCCTGCAGGCAGGCGGAGGTTGGTAGCTTCAGATGCTTTAACCAGCTCAACATCATGACATCATCCCCTAAAACCTGAAGCCACGCCCCCAAACACCTCAGCACCCAGGGTATAACAATCATGATTATTATTATTATTATTATTAGAATTAATATTATTATTAATATAATTATCATGATGTCAAACACTATGAACACACCAGTCTGTCAGCCGCCACGGACCATGTTTCTCTTTGGGAATATATATTTTTTAGGTATTTCAGTCATTTTTTGTGATATTTGAGGCTAAAAATATCACATGAGTTTAGTTTCCTTTCTGCTAATTCTGCTGCATTTTATGAGCGGCTTTTCACGCACACTGGCCTCTGGAAACACGACACGCCGCGGACGCTATTCGAGGCTTCGCTCGGCGTTTTACTGGAACTCGGTTTTTATTTTTACAGATTTTATAGACGCGCTCACAGGAATGTGTTGTTTTGATGTGACTTAGGTGAGAAAAATGCAAAATCACATTCCTCGTGGTGTGCTTAAGTTTATTGCTGAGTAAAACTGTAAACTTCTGACTCTGAAATCTGGTTATAAATATGTGCAGTGTGTGTGTGTGTGTGTGTGTGTGTGTGTGTGATGTGCCTGTATACTCATAACTCACTGCAGGAGCTGTGCACTGAGTTCTCCTTTATCTCCATCATTGTTTTATTTTAAAAATAAGAGCGGTCAGGCCACTTCCCATGATGCTCTTCCTCGCTGAGACAGATGGTCAGGAAGCGGAGATCTGATCCTGGATCAGATGAGGTAAACACGGCGTCTTATAAAGCGCCAGGTAAACAAACACACTCAGCAGCTGATTGGCTGATAGCAGAGCTGAGAGAAATAAAACGTCACGCTTGTTTTGTATTCTCTGCTCTTTGTGTCTGAACAACCAGCAGGTACCGATAAGAATGAGGATGAGTGTGTGTGTGTGTGTGTGTGTGTGTGTGTGTGTGTGTGTGTGTGTGTGTGTGTGTGCGTCCTGTGAATTAACCCTTATCCTCAGAGATAGCGCTGCTGTGGCTGTTTGGGAATGTGAATGAGGGAGGTGACAAGCAGTTTTGGGGATTCAGTGTGTGTGTGTGTGTGTGTGTGTGTGTGTGTGTGTGTGTCCACTGAATTAACCCCCGTCCGCACAGATAACACCCCACACACACACACACACACTGCCCCTCCCCGGGCTGTTGCGCAGCGCCACCACACACTCCTCACCGTGCAGTGACTTGCCGTTGCCGTGGCAACAGACTTCTCTTTTATTTATTTATTTATTTATTTATTTTTTTTTTTTTTTTTGGGTCTCAGCGGCCGAGAAATGAAATGTCACTTCTTCTGGGTGGCGGAGAACCCTGTGCTAGCACACACTCACACACACACACACACACACACACACACACACACACACACACACACACACACATATTGTTTGCTGAATGCAAGTACATGCAGGATGACACAGAGTTTATGCACAGTATTCATGTGTTAGATAACGCACACACACATTATACCTACACACACACATAACTGTACATACATACACCTTCATGTACGCACACACACACACGCATGCACACACACCTGGAGCAGGTCAGGATGAGACAGGACAGACTGGAGCCTTCCTTCTGTTTTCTCCACCTCCGTTCGCTTTTCTCCCCAAACTCCCCAAACGTTTTATTTAGTTTCACAATCCCTGAACTTCAGGCCGTGACGACGCCTCGTTTTTTTTTTTCCAAAGCGATTTAGCGTCTCCAATCATGCCGGCTCGCACAAACGATCAGGTGCTAACCCTAACCCTAACGATCAGGTGTTGCACAGTGTTCGATTGGATCTGATAGCAAAATCCACATTAATAATAATAATAATAATAATAATAATAATAATAAACTTTATTTATATAGCACTTTTCATACAGAATGCTCAAAGTGCTTCACATAAAAAGAATAAAAATAAGATATGTATACATATATATATACACATTAAGCGGCGGCCTGGCCCACGTTCCTATCTCAGGTGTGTGTGAACGTAAATCTGGATACTGCAAGCGGCTTCATCATTTGCCACGCCCCAGCTGACGGCCGACGGCTCGCTTCCGAATAGAAAAACTATCCAACCACTACAAGCCAGGTAAATTTGGAAGTGCCGCTCAGAGATTTTAGTTTCCAAAAACCTGTTGCCCTTAATGAAATGCACTAAAATGCCGAGGGAATACTCCAAAGTTTTGGGTAAAATACTCCTTTTCTGACTTCCCCAGACTGAGACGAGATGTTTGACACCATCTGCACCTCTGTACGTCCAGCGGTTCAGTTCCTACGGGTAGCATTTCATGTTAGCTTAGCATAAAGACTTAAAGTCTATGGGAGTCGTTAGCCTAGCTCCATCAAAGTGACAAAATAAAGCTTACAGCGACTCCGAAGCCTCTTATTTCATCACTGTGACAGACAGACAGGTGATTGTGAAAGGAGAGCTTGATGGGCAAACAGCGATCGTGTTGTTAAGTGAAATATTGCACGGTCTCATCTCTGACCGGCGTTTAAGGGTCATGTGTGGACAAATGAGTCGGACCTGATCTCAAGCTCGACCTGACCGATCTGAAGGAACAGGTGTGACCGCGACCCGAGCCTCACCAAACAAACCGGGTCCGGCTGACGTCAGCAGCCTCTTCCAGTTTCCTGGTGAGAAATGCCAACCCGAGCTGCTCACGCCCTTCTTCAGGGGCGACCATTATTTTGTGGCTTAGAAAAAAAAATATATAACCTCCAAACAAAAAAAAGGAAAGAAAAGAAAAGAAGAGAGACAGGGGAGAGGCAGAGTTCATAGAAAAATAAAGATGATGACACAAGCAGCATGCATAAAAAGAAGGAAATGTAAAAGGACGAGAGGAAATCAAATACTAAAGAAAGACGATGTGTAAAACGCCTCTCCTCTCTGCTCTCCCTCCTCTGTTCTCTCTGCTACCTGATTTTGCCCAGAAGCCTCTGACTGCATCGCTGACATTTTCCCACAATTGATTTTCCTTCCTTCTCTCTCTCTCTCTCTTTTTTTTTTTGTCTTTAGCCCAAAACAGTGTTTCCTCTCCCCTGCAGCGAGGCTGTATCGCCTGCTGTCTTATCTCTGCAGAGTGAAGCTTTGTCTTCTGACGAGGCTCAAATACCAGGTTGTTTCACATGAATACTTCATGATTACTGGAAAAAATACGAGGTTTTATAACAGCCATTTGAACAGAGTGTCGTCTGCCCTCGCATAATTAGACAAACGGTCGCGTTTCTTAAAGGTTAGTGGGTAAATCAAGTCCTCAACAGGCTGGATTTGATATTTTGCAGCTGCTAAACGATGAACCTCAGGGAATGACCCACTTCCAAGATGGATTTTGCATTTTCGGAGCAGAAATCAGCAGTTACAGAGGGGTGAACTGTTACAAAAGCTTATGTCGCCCTGCAAGTAAAACCGTGTCGTCGAGCCCGGACCCCTGCCTCCGTTTGTGCTAAACCACGCCCCCTTTTGGCAATGACGTCGTCACTGGACACGCCTCCTTTGGCCGATCAGCAGGGAAGCTTCGTTAGTCGCCATAACCAAATTCCTAGCTTCACTGCAAAAAGTCCAAATCTTACCAAGATTATTTGTCTTATTTCAAGTAAAAATGTCTTATTTCTAGTCAAAATATCTCATTACACTTAAAATAAGACATGACCACCTCAGAAATAACTTGTTTTTAGACAATTTTCACTTGTTTCAAGTGAAAATCTACTTGAAACAAGTGAAAATTAGCTTGAAACAAGAAACAAATTTTGCCAGTGGAACAAGCAAATTTTTAAGTAAAAATTTGCAAATAATCTTGGTAAGATTATGACTTTTTCCAGTGTTGGGTTTTGCGATGTTATGTGTATGTTTGTGCTAATGTCCCTCTGCAGCCATGCCCCCGTTGGCCTGAAAAGTTAAGTTGGCCGATGACCATTTTCGGAGCAGAAATCAGCAGTTACAGAGGGGTGAACTGTTACAAAAGCTCATGTCGCCCTGCAAGTAAAACCGTGTCGTCGAGCCCGGACCCCTGCCTCCGTTTGTGCTAAACCACGCCCCCTTTTGGCAATGATGTCGTCACTGGACACGCCTCCTTTGGCCGATCAGCAGGGAAGCTTCGTTAGTCGCCATAACCAAATTCCCAGCTTGGGTTTTGCGATGTTATGTGCATGTTTGTGCTAATGTCCCTCTGCCGCCATGCCCCCGTTGGCCTGAAAAGTTAATAACTTGACCAACCTCCCCGGTGGATTTCATGGTGTTATATTTGGGAACTCCGACCCCGTGTCTGCTTAGCCACGCCCTCCCTAACAGCTAAATGTATCAGGGCCGGCCATGGGACACGATTTGGGTGCAGATCCACTAAACGTATCTGCGCCTGTGTCTTTCTGGCCCAATAACGGATCTGTAAGAGATTTTGACCGGACCCAGCCCAATACAGCGGATAAAGCCATGACATGCGGTCTGTACCTGGCCCAGATCCGCGATCCATGCTTATGATATGTGGTTTGGATTTGGATTTGGCCCAGATCGGTAATATGATACATGGTTTGGATCTGCCACATGGGAGGTCTGGGGCAAAGCTGGTGCAGGGGCAAGTAATGGTGTGACTGCTACATGGATCTGGCGACTTGAGGATTTTTTGAGGGTTGTTTTGGTCAGTGATGTTGGCGCAGGACACGCCTCTTTCAGCCAACTGAAGGAGGAAGACGCCTCGACCCATAAAGCAACTTGTCTTAGCGATGTTACACGGACGCATTTGGAAACTACGGCCCTGTTTGTGCTAAGCCCCGCCCCTTTATGCATAAAACCGTCACCACAGGGCGTGCTCCTTTCGGCCAATCAGTGTGGGAAGTCGGTCGGCGAGGCCCTGATGGAGCTTGTGCTGATGCATTTAGAAATCATGAGTTTTGTTTGTATTTGGTCCCACTTCCTCGTTGGCCCAAAGACCAAAGTTTCGTCCGAATCCGTCCAGGACTTTCCGAGTGATCCGTGCTGAGAGGCGGACAGGGGCGAGGTTTCCCGTCCTTGGCGGAGGTAATTACAGTGACTCGTCCGTCTCTCAGTCACTTCCTCTCCTCTCTTTGCTTTCTTTCATGTATCCCACTTTGTAACATGCTTTCATCTGCCCATCATCGCTGCGTAGCCTCGCCTCGCCGTCATTTGCATGGAGTTTGAAGTTTAAGACAGAAACCGGAAGGACGAGAGCGAGAGCCAGGGAGGAAAAGAAAGAGAGATGGATTGAGAAAAAAAGAGAGAGAGAGAGAGTTTGCTGGAAGGCTTTCACGGCTCTCTGTGTGTCAGATTCGCCTTTGTCTGCATTTTCCTCCACCACCATCACCTCCTCCTCCTCCTCCTCCTCTTCCTCTTCTCCTCTCTCTCTCAACATCACACACTAAACTCTGTCATGTGTTTATCATCCACGTTATGCTTATTGCAAAAAAAAAAAAAAATACTGTCAATATGCCAAACAGGAAATAATAAGCCAATAGGAAAGGTTTCAGTTATAAAAATGATGTGTGTGAGCCACTATGAAAGGTTTCAGTAATTATAATCACTGTGAATAAGCCAAAGAGAAATGTTATTAATTATAAATACTCTCAGTGTGCCAATGGGAAATCTTTAAGTCATTATATTTCTCTGTGTGCAGCAACAGGAAATATTTAAGTCATAGAAAATACCATGAGTAAGCAAATAGGAAAGGCTTTAGTGATTATAAAGAGAGTGAATGAGCCAGTAGGTTTTACTCATTATAAATAGACAGAGTGAGCGACTGAATAAAAAAAATAATAATAATAATGATGTTTTAGTCATTACAAGTAAAGTAAGTGAGCTGATGGAAGGTTTTCGGTGATTATGACAGTGTGAGTTGATATATTCCCCCTCCTCGTGCTCAGGCTGCTGAGACAATCACCAAGTTGTGAAATAACTGGAGTTTGGGGTGTTAAAAAAAAATGTTACACAGATTAACTCTCAGTTACTGTGAGCCCTTTCTTTCAAATCAAAAAAAAAAAAAAACATTGTCAGTCTCATTAGCTTCACCGTGCTCAGTGGAGCGGCTGTCTGGGTCTGCGCCCTGCAGCCGTCTCTGAAATGGCTCTTGCCACGCTGTGAAAATTTGCCACCGCCTCCACTTAATGGCATCCATTATAACTCACTTGGAATAAATAGCTGGGAATGATTCAGCAAACTGGTTAGCGGTGGTGAGGTGAGAGACTGAGCTCGGCTGTCTGGATCAGTGCTGCCACCAAGTGGTTGGGAAGGAGAAGGCAGCATGGACAGAGCCTGGTTCACCTCACACACACTAACTTCACCTTGTTTGAGCACAATCTGTGTTTTGACTTGAGGTGTGATCCAGCAAAAGGAGGAATAGTTTAATTTTACTTTAACCCTCCTATTATGTTTGGGGTCAGCCAATGTTTAACATCTCTAAATAAATGATTAACATCATTTTTTGCTTCATATTTAATGAGCTTTCCTAATGTAATGGGTACTACCGGGTAAACATGAAATTCACATGATGATATGTTTTCAATGTCCTCTACACACTTTGTATGCATCGGGTATACACAACAAAAATCTGTACTTAGAAATAATATAAAGCCATTAAAACACCAAAAATTACTATTTCTTTCCAATTTTAGGTCAATCAGTGAGATTTTATGGGGATTTGCATATTTTTCCATAGTGGCATAATAGGAATACTGGATGTATAAGTTGGGGTGGAGGGGAGTTATGTTTTATTTAAAGAGCTATTTAGGTAACAGGTCAACAAAGAAACATAAAGTACCTGACACATAAACTTTGGTAACAGTTTTGATCATAATAATTTTGTGGAGGTTTAAACTGCTGGGGTCAAACTGACCCCAAAGATAAAGGATGTTCGTAAATTTGAACATAACAGGAGGGTTAATTTAACTGACTAGAAATTGTTATGAGACAAACAAAGAAAACATTTTGAATATTATGTTCATGTGTAGTGCAGTTACTCTATACTGGCTATTTATTTTGTGTGTACTGCTAACTTTTATTGTGTGGCACATTAAACTGCTGGATGCCCACATTTCCTTCAGGATCAATAAAGTATCTATCTATCAATATATCCATTTGCATGAGTGATTATTGTATCATGTTGTAATCTCACTTTGAATCTATTTGTCAGTGTTCAAGTGTGATATGTAAACAATTTCATACGAAACACAAACCATTTTCATATCAGCGACCCTTGAGGTACATAACTTCAAACGGGCGTCTGCAGCCGAATGTCAACTTGTCGGTCTCAAAGTAAAAAAAAAGTTTGAAAATGTCTAACCTGTTTCAAGAATATAATATTAAAACTTTTCCTCTTTCTGTTTATCTACATTATTATATTCAATTTTTTTTTTCTTTTTGCTGAGACATAACAAAACCAAAGTGAGCTAAACTAAACTTAACACGTTTTGCCTTCTGCACCAAAGTGGATTTAACGGGTTGGCTGGTTTGTTTTTCTGTGCAGAGTGAGTCTACCGTGTGCTACGCTAAACTCAGTTTTAGTAATTACTTTTGGAAAGGTACTGCTGGGACATTTTCAGAGCACTATTTAAAAGCTTTTGTGATGCCTCTGATGCATTTTAAGATTAAAATTAGTATTCAATAACCACAGACCTGGTCCCTGCAGAAGTATCAGGTTTTACTGCGTGCCCGCAGAATGACTGCTGTACTCTGGCTACATCTCTGTGAGAAATGGCTTGGAAAAATCTAATTATCCTGTCTCTGAATGATCAGAAGTTACAACAAATGGTCTGGTGACTAAGAAGAAGTTTTGCATTATAATGTCCTAATGTGCTATGACTGAAAGAGCTATTTGCGGGATTAATGCATGAAATCTTTCTACAATGGCCTCTACTGTACGCAGCGCTGACGCGGGACAGATGCTGGATGAATGTGGCAGCGCAGCCGCAGAGTTTGACTGACCATCCATAACGGAAAGGTTTCTGGCTCCTTGTGAAGTGTCTACCAGCTCGCTCATTATAAGTCAATCAGAATGGGAATGTTAGTCACTGAATGCCTTAATGTGCCTGCGGTCATCCATAAAATGCCTGCGGGGGGATTTCTGCGACATTTACCGCTGTGACAAAAATGAAATAGCGTGACGAAGCAACGGCAAAAGACAAACCCTAACCCTCCAAACCCTCCCCCCCGCACCAGGACGGTGTCTCACCTCTGTCGTTGCCGCTGGCATACTGCAGAGGCTTGCTCTTGTCGATGCTGTTGAAGCTCTGGCTGCGGCGGTTGAGGTTGGATGAGCCTGGGCTCCTGGAGGCCCCGCTGCCTGCAGCAGGGACCCTGGAGGGCCCCGGTAACCTGCAGGGGGACAGAGGAAGAAAAGGGTCAGACGTTGCTGGGTTTACATGCTCAGGTAAGGGAATGGAGTTTTAGATATGCCCTGCGTTCCAAATCGCATACTTATACTTTTTACTTTTAGTATGTACTGCAGCTGCCCTTACAAAGTATGTAGTTTAGTATGAAATATGCATGCTAATTCTTTTTTCCCCCTACTAAATAGTATGGTAGTATGAGTATTGGAACGCAGGGTTGCAAACATTTCTCCAAGGCACAGCTCCTCTGGAGACAGGAATATCTCATTGGCTGAGGTACGATGCGTTCGAGACATCCTGGGAACTGGGAGAAGTCCCACGTCCCATTATGACGTGGGTGCTCTCGAACGCCCTTCCCAGTCGCAACTCCCACTGGGAAACTCGGGTATGACCTCTGACCCCCAGGTAGCTGAGAAATGGCATTTGGCTGCAACAAAAACGTTCAAATTTTCGAGTCAAAGCTGTCAACAAATGCACAAACTGCAATATGTTACTCCATTTGTGCAACTTCATTTTGTGAACTGACAGCTTTCTTTATGTGATGCTCTATAGTGCTTTGGGCTAGTGAACGATGAACTCGCTAAAAAACACCAAGTGGAGTTCCCCAGCGTGGCCCGGTGGGTACTGGGAGGTTTAAACTGGGTGTCTCCCAGCTCCCAGGAAAACACAAGGTCAAACTTCAATGCCTGGAGCCAAAAATACAGTTTTACAGAGTTTTGTTGACATGGTGCGAGGCAACATTTGCAATTGGCAGAGTGAGTAATCAAACAGAGAGCAGCCACTAGGAGATCCAGGATAGTGAAGTTCTGTTGCTCAACCTCTGGTAATTTTAAGTTTTAAATCTGATTAAAATGCACTGGTGAGAGTATTTTAGCCTTTTGTATCACAGAATGTGAAAAGTTAGCCCATAAAATGCAAGGTATACCCGTAAAGAGCGACTGAAAAAAACACCAAAGTGCAAATTAGTGGCTTAACAGCAAGAACCTTTGACTTTGTGACATTACCTTCTTTCTCTCTGGCTTTTTTACTTGAGTCAGGCATCAGACATATGATTGATTTTGATTTTTTTTTTTTTCTTTTATGTAAGTGTCATGCTTCAATTTCAGAAGCCCAGACCATATGGACTCACAAGACACTGCTCAAACATACAAAAACAACAACAACAACAACAACAAAAATATGCATCCGAATAAATCAGGAATACAAAGTCAAATCCAAATCCAGGCGCTTCCAAAATATACCCCTCAGGTTATGCATTAATTAAACAAAATATGCTGCCTTTTATTCCAGGCCTTAGATATAAAATTTGCAGTCTTAAATAGTTTCAGTAATAAAGAGCCATTTCGGTTTCTGGCCACCATTTACCCAGAATAACTCAGGTTTTTGGTTTTGCATGGCCTCAAATAATATGATTCTAATCCAGAAAAAAAAAAAAAAAAAAGACTGATGTTCAACTCAACCAGTGACCCTATTACATCCTTTGAGAAATGTTTGTTTAACTCTGCATGTAATCTGCATGAAAGTTTGCCGGCAACAGCATCGAAAGGGAACTGTAAATTCTTCATACGACACAATATAATACAATACATACATTCATGGAGTTTGTGAGTGAGACACAGCACTGCAAGAGAGAGAGAGAGAGAGGGAGAGAGAGAGAGAGAGAAGGCATCCATGCGGATAAAGGAAGAAGGATAAAAGAGGAGGAACTGGGCCGTGGGTCGCAGTGAAAGTATAGACTATACAGCCGAAAGTTTCCACAAAGAGTCTGCCGTCGTCTTATATGTGAGAAGTGACCCTGGAGAGTGTGTGTGTGTGTGTGTGTGTGTGCGAGGAAGACAGAGCGGGGGAGTACTGCAAGGGTGAGAGAAAGTGTGTGTCATTGTGGGTCAAGGAAGAAGAATGAGAGGGAAGCAGAGGCTGGATGCACTGAGGGAGGAACACAGGTTGAAAGAGAGCTGTCAGCGCGGTGGAAGTGAAAACGAATCGCCGTCCGACGATGAGAGGACGAGAAAGAGAGAGAGAGAGAGAGAGAGAGAGAGAGAGAGGGGGAACACACCAGGGTTGCCAAGTCCGCGTTTTTTCCGCCAAATTGGGCTACTTTTTAAGTGTTGCCGCGGGTAACAAATGAAGAGTTCATTTGCAAAAACAGATAAAAGCCATTCTTAAAATGAATACACCTTTTTCACTGATACTGCTTGGAGTACACACACACATATACACACACACACACACACACACACACACACACACACACACAAAGCATGATTTAGGATAATAAACATTATGCCAGACTAAATAAACCTATAAAAAATAGAAATAAATATAAAGTAAATTTTTAAAAAATTCAAAAAAGGTTTAATAAATTGAAATGGAAATATCTGTTTTTGCAAATGAACTCTTCAAATTTTGTCCGCGGGTTGGGCTCGGGCAGACATGAATAAAGATTCATATTTTGAATGACCAATGTTTATACCCAAATCTTGTCAAACTGACTCCGGGCCAGATCAGCATATAAACTATCCACATATGTCACCTGCTCCACAGACAAATAATGAGCCAATGCTGTGTGAGGCCACTCAGCACATGACCAATCACATCATCAGCACCATATTATATTTTAAGTTCTGATATACTGTAAATTAAATAGGTGAAAGAACTGTTTTGGGAAATTGCCTTTAATGTTTATGGTGTTATTTTATAGATATTATAGTGCATTTTGCAATTATAGCAATGCTGTTGGACTTTAAAAGCAACATATATGGATTTTTATGGGCATATTCTGGTATTGGGCAGATTTTTGGGCCCTTGTTATACCAGGTTGGGCGGGTTTTGGGCTGGTTTTGAGTTGCCGTTTGGCTGATTTTGTCTCACAGACCTGGCAACCCTGGAACACACGCCTCTCTTTCCTCCTCCGACGTCGACGTTCACGCGTTGCAGCGATTCGCCCCTCAGTTCCGTTGATATCGTGGAGAATAAAGACACAAAAGGCCTGTGTTTTCAGTCGGTGTCTCTACTCGTTTGCGTGTAAAACAACAAAAAAAAAAAGCTGTGAAAGTCAGATGCTGATTTGCCACGGTGCCTCCGGAGGCCCTTCATAAATCCCAGGAGGACGCTCACAGTGTTATCTCTCATTAGAAAGCTCGCTGTTGGTGCACGCCGCATTAACCTCGGCATTTTACTGCTCATGGGCGACAGTTACAGTTACACTTTTCATTAGCGACGCCAACCAACTCCAACGGATATCACGCCTCCAACCAGGATTGTCTCTTTGTTTGTTAGCGGGATATCTAAGAGAGGAGTAAAAACATTCGGTTGTTTTTTTTTTGGGTGAACAGATCGCTCTTGGTCCACGGGTCAATCGATTCGATTCTGGGGGCTGATCCACATCTCGGTTTCTTAAAGCCGTGATTGTTGCGCTGCCTTCACGGGCTGGTGGGGAATTCCAACATCAGTGATTTCCATTTCAGCTCAAAAAAACAACAACAACATCAACAACACTGCATCCACATGATGTTTTCTCAGGAAATGAAAGCAGAAGATGAACAATGAACAAGCGCAGACATTGATGGAGGCTGCAGCTTTTCAAGTCATAAGGCTGTTCGGTGATGGCGGACGTTTGTGCTTTTGCAAAGACCTTCTCGTCTCAAAGTGATTTTAATCCTCCTGTTATGTTCAAATTTACTAACATCCTTTATGTTTGGGCTCAATTTGACGCCAGCAGTTTAAAACCTCCACAAAATTACTATAACTTAAATTGTTACCAAAGTTTATGTGTCAGGTACTTTATGTTTCTTTGTTGACGACCTAAATAGCCCTTTAAATATGGCTTTAATGGCTTTATATTATTTCTAAGTCCACAGGACATTGAAAACATATCATGTGAATTTCATGTTTACCCGGTAGTACCCATTACATTAGGAACACTCATTAAATATGAAGCAGAAAAAATGATGTTAATCGTTTATTTAGCCCTTTATCGGGCAAGTGACTATTTTTGGTAATTTCAAAAATTTTACATATCAGGCCCATCCCCTGTCTCAGTTAGTTCAATAATCATTTGGTCTTCACCCAGCCAATCAGCAAAGATCGCTCTACATCCCAGGTCACATGATTGTGGCGTTTGACCAATCTCACTGGCTTTGATTTTCTATAGGAAAATGACATTTTTTGAAAAATTTTATAAAAGTAATTAAGTCATGTCATGTTCACAAATAACAGTCTAGGGTTGTTTTTTTGAATTTTAAAGTATTTCAATGAGTGGGGTTAGAGACGTTGACCCCAGACATAATAGGAGGGCGTATGTTTGGTGGTATGGCTCTACTCTGGGACGTCCCTTTGCTTTCCATGCACATTCATGGAAAGCAAAGAGAGGGCGGCAGGCAAACCCCTCCCCAGTGATTGAATCAGGCACGGAGGGACTCGGGTGGTGCTGGTTTATGCAACTGTAGGCATGCAGGGGAAAAAAAAAAAAAAAAAAAAAAAAGTAGAGAAAGGGAAGAAGTTTAACGACTACCCTCATGTGATTTGCTGATTGGCATTTGCACAGATTGGGATCAGCTGAGCCATCAGCTGGCTGGGCTGGCTTTGACTTCTGCGGCCTGCCTCGGCTCATGTTATGTTGCGTTTATTGGAATTGGTGTCTACAGTCGTTTATTTTTCTCCTCTGTCCCCCCCCCCCCCCCCTTTATCTCTCCGTACTGCATGTTTGCTAGATTGCACCCGGACCACATAGAGTTAGCAACAACATGCCAAGCTGATAAGGGGCTAATGAGGACTAGAAACAGCAGCAATACATCAAGAAATCAGAGAAATGGGGACAGAGATGGTGTGTGTGCGTGTGCAGGGGCAACCTGAGGGCAGTCCACAGGAGGAGGGGTGCCAGTCAATGACAGATTGCGGTGAAGTAAACAAAAGCAGAGGGAATGGTGTCAGATAAAGTAGGTTAAAGGTGGGGCTTCGTGAGCGGGTCTTGAGTTCGGACCTAAATCCTGAGAAAAGGCATGAGACGGCCTCAGATGGTTTGCAGGGCCTTAGTGAGTTTCCACTGAAAAAACCGAGGCTCAGACAACTCGGTGTCATCCCGCTTCCCCGCCTGAAATCCGTCTTGATGTCCTCTGCGAAGAAAATCGATTTGCTACGCTGAGTATGTCACTCGTGTCTGCACTGCAGATGGAGCCGAGATGTCGGAGGGGAAAGTATTTTTTCGGAGCGGAACCCCCGAACCGGTCAAAACCTCGGGTGGAAAAAGACATTTTGGTGTGTGTTATTTTGTCTTCTTGCAAAAATCTTGATAATCATGATCCATCATCTCTTTATCCTGTCTGAAACCGTGATGAACTTTATCTGGGAAAAGGCAAAAGTTCACCTCCGTCTCACTTTATCTCCAGCTTTTCCTCTGTAATTGTCAAACGTATCGCTCCGACATCGAGTCAAGGCGAATTTATTTCTATTTGTCACACTGAATGTGTGTGTGTGAGAGCGAGAGAGTTGATATGAGTGAAGTAAATCAATAGACGAAGCATTGGGGCAGCGAGCAACACTCTGTCTTTGATTTCCCTGCAGTCTTCTTTTAACAAAGTTTAAAATGGAGGTCAGAAAAGTAACAGGATTAAAGGCCGGCGACGTGCCCTTTCGCGATCTGTCTCGTCTCCGGATGTGGAATTCGTTTTTACGGGCCGGGACGGGTCCAAGAAGGAGATGAACAAGGGTCCGCTGTCCAAATACGAGAGTGGTAATCATTAGAGAAGCCCCGTCCCGCATGGCTCCTGCAGCAGCACTGCGACAGACACTGCTGCCTTTTTTTTTTTTTCCTGCCGCCTCTCAGACAGAGAGAGAAATGGATAAGCACACACTGAACGCTGAAAACATTCCTGATACGATTCTACCCTCGTGCATCCGAAAGCTTAAAAATATTCAGCCAATACGACTTGATTTGAATCAGAGCATAAAAACACTCATGATAAACTAATTATCCGGTTTATGAGCGCTGGCCCCAGTGGATCAGCATTAAGAGAACATAACCTAAAACACTCCTTTCCTTTCTTTTCCCTTGATGGAGGACAAGATAAGATCACATACCATGTAAAATAAGACATAAACTAAACCAAATCATCGCAGGATCTGCAAGACACGAGCTGATCTGTGTCAGTGCTGTCCGTTTTTGGCTCTCTCTTGTTGGTCTGCAGCTCCAACAAACTGAGCCAGAAAAGCAAAAATGAGCTTCGGGCTGCAGATCTTTTTTTTTTCACACTGGGGATTACGCAGGACTTACCGGAACACAAAACTGTTTTTTATTTTTTTATTTATTTTTTTTTTCTTGCCAATGAGAAACCATTCGCTGCATTTTCTGACGCAACAGGTTGCATCAGAAAACAGCGATGCAGCTCTTCCAACAAAGGAAATGCAATGAATAAAAAATTAAATTCACCTTAAGCATTTGAAAAAAAAGGAATAAAGGCATGTGCTAGAATTAATGAATGACGTTTTTTGTGGCTTTACTTTTAGCCCTCATCCTACTGTTCTCTCCTACAGCGGCGACACCATGCAGCAGACTTTTTTTTTTTTTTAATTTCTTTTTTTTATTATTTTTTTTGCCTGTTTAGCTATGCTGATCCAGGCCTGCGAGGAGCGAGCGACTTGGTGCCGAGCCTGAGCGATCACGCTGAGCCGCAGCCAGAGGTGGCCTTTAGCCCAGAGCTGAGGCTGGCAGCCGCTGAGCTGAAACAGATGGACCGGCACAGTCAGTCGCCACCCAAATAATACAGACCGAGAGCGAGGAGGGAGAGGGAGGAGATACTGGAGATGCTCCTGATGCCCAAATGAAAATATCGCACAACAAAAACTGAGCAGGAAACATCTTTGATTTTAACACGCAGTTTTGCAGGATGCAGCATCGTCTTTCAACTAACAGTAAATAAAAGAAACAAATTGAAACTTCAACATGTCATTTAGTTGCGTATCCATTGTCCAAATCTTGTTTTTCCTCACACAAGTGCAAAAATCTGCCACTGGGATGAGATAATCCCACATGTTTCCAGTGCAGTTTGACCTCTTTGAGGATTTTTTTAAGTATAAATATAGTTGTAAGCGAAAGTTTGTGCACCCGTTTAAAAACAGCATATTTTGGTGATTTTTTTACTTGAAAAGATGTAAAAACATGTATATGATATATGGGGAAAAAAGACAATATTAGCAGAAAACATTAATGCATAATTACTTTTTATTTCATAAATTGAACAAAAATACAAAACATCTTCTTTTCAAGTAAAAAAAAAAAATCACCAAAATATGCTGTTTTTAAAGGGGTGCACAAACTTTCGCATACAACTGTATTTAGACTTAAAAAAAATCCTCAAACAGGTGAAACTGCACTGGAAACACGTGGGATTATCTCATCCCAGTGGCAGATTTTTGCACTTGTTTGAGGAAAAACAAGATTTGGACAATGAATACGCAACTAAATGACATGCTGAAGTTTCAATTTGTTTTTTTTATTTACTGTTAGTTGAAAGACGATGCTGCATCCATGTGTTTCCAGTGCAGTTTCACCTGTTTGAGGATTTTTTAAAAATATAAATATAGTTGTATGCGAAAGTTTGTGCACCCCTTTAAAAACAGGATATTTTGGTGATCTTTTTTACTTGAAAAGAAGATGTTTTTTATTTTTGTATTTTTGTTCAATTTATGAAATAAAAAGTAACTATGCATGAATGTTTCCTGATAATATTGTCTTTTTTTCCCATATAACAGAGAGACTGTACATTTTTTCAAGTAAAAAATCACCAAATTATGCTGTTTTTAAAGGGGTGCACAAACTTTCGAACACAGCTGTATGTTGAAACCAGCAGAATAAGAAAATGACTTCATTCAAGAAAATTCTGGGTACCGGCTGATTAGCTAACATTTGCTTTCCGAAGAGATTTTTGCAGCGTTGTAGTCGTATTTTAGTCGTTTCATTTTGGTTGTTTCATTTCATTTTTTCATCCTAGTCGATTCAGTGACTCCTTATCTTAGTCCTAATCCAGCCACATCCTGTGTATGAGCCCAACACATGACTGCTTGCGTGTAACACACCAAACTGCGCCCTTTAACAATCACAGCTTTGTGAAAAGACGACTGGAAAATGAGAAACTAATATGTTATTAATGTTAATGCACTGTGGCTCAAAAGACACTTACTGGTCATTAACGGGGTGGAAACTGGTGCTGTGTAAACTTTTATTCATCGTTCACGAAGACTGAGACACCGGAGAAAACAAAGTTAATCCAGTGACTGACTTTTTTTTAATGTGTCATCAGCTTTCACTACAAGATTCTGTTTTAGTTTTTTTTTTTTGTTTTTTTGTCGCACTCTTTGTGGATTAAATTAACACTGAAACACACACACACATATGCAAAACCACCAATAATAATATCTGCAGTGCCAAGGGCTCTCATAGGGGCAATCAGAGGAAGAGAGAGAGAGAGAGAGAGAGAGAGAGAGAGAGAGAGAGAGAGAGAGAGAGTGAAGGTAACTGGGAAGCCGGGCAGAGCGAAATGAGAGAAAAACAGGGGCAGAATGAAGGCGAGATTGTGGCGATTCAGATAGAGATCAGAGCCGCTCCTTTTATCATGAAATGCTTTCATCTTCCAAAAACACATGTTCGATAATGTGTCAGCAAAACTGAGGCTGGAGAGAGAAACGCTGCTGCGTAAATCCTGACCAGGACGGACCGGAGGAGGAAGTGGAGACCTGCCGCTTATTCTTAGGGGGAGAAGAAGAAGAAAAAGAAGAAGAAGAAGAAACACTCATGCATGGATTAGATAAATCTTCAATGAATCAGATGGGCAGATAGATAAATAACCAGAACTTTCCTTTTCGTTGTGTTTTAAATTGTGAGGTCGATTCATTCAATTCAGTTCAGCTTTTAAAAAAGTGCTTTCAGAAAGCTTCAGAGGCCACGGACGTTCATGCTCCAGCATCTAAAATCCAAATCCAAATTCAAAAGTTCAAGCTTTACTTGCTTAAAATGCATTGGACTCTTTTATTTTAATTGGACTCTTTTATTCTATTTATGCACTTTAAACATTTTTAGGCTCACATTTATGTTCTTTATTGATTGATTGAATGGCTGTATGTACTGTTTGTCCTTTATGGTGTGTGTATTTTATGATATATGTATTACGTGTATTATGAGCTATGGGATACAGAGAATTTCCCTGAGGGGATGAATAAAGTATCTATCTATCTATCTATCTATCTATCATCACAAGTGCCGACGCGCATTACAAATGTCAAAATTCAACTATCCTCAAAGCGAAGCTGCAGTTTTACTTAAGCGACCGGTTGGGCCTGATAATAGCAGCAGAAGCAGCAGCACATTAAACCTTCAAAATGCAATTCCCCTTTTTTTTTTAAAATAACCAAAATAGCTAGAGGTTGCAGTGGTTAGCTATGTCTCAACATGAAGTACTGATTTGCTTAAACCCAGCTCAAATCTGAGTTCATTCTATATTCATATTGTATGGATGACTGTAAGACATTTACACTTAAGATTTTTGATAAGCAATCATCAGTAAAGTGGATATGATTCAGAAAACTGTGTTGCTTTACTGTAATGCAGCCTTTAAAACTAGGAAAAGACAACATTTATGCCATATCATGATATTACACTATCTAAAATCCCAGACGACAGCTAGACTTGTGTCACAGCATCGATGTAATATCAACATATCATCCAGCGCTGCTTCCACCAAGCTGCTAAAATTTTAATTCCTCCCCACAACACCGCCTGTTCTTTCATCATTTCTCTTTCCAAACACCTTCATGCACCTGTAATTTGAGCGATCAGTCACTTAACAAGAATAACCACCATGTTTTTCCAAAAAGTCTGGAAAAAAAAAAATGAAAAAAAGGTGAAAAAGAGGACAGGAAGACGGTCGACTGTAACACTGAGACCACCATGTTGAACCCCATCCACACTGTGTCTGAACAGATGGCTCTGCCACATGCCTGCACCACTACCTGAGTGTGTGTGTGTGTGTGTGGCATTTGACATTGCTTATTCTTACTATGTCAAGAACAAGGAAGGAGCACACACACACACACACATGCACTGTGTAAAAGTGTGACCGCTCTCCTCCTTGCAGAAAAAAAAAAAAAAAAAGCCTGCACGCACCTGAAGATGATATGCGTTTAATTATGAATTATGCGTGTGGTGCTGCCGAAGCCGCCGCAGGCTCATTAAAATGTTTGGGAGGAAGCGCAGGCTGGCAGGTGGCCGGCGAGCTGTCAAACATTGCCCCCTGCTGCACGGATGATGAAGTTAAATGGCTGCTCCCAGGTGGAGTTCAGCTCTCCGGGACGGTGATTTGGAGTCGAGGTTTGTCCCGGGTGCAAACGTCTTTATTAAACTCCGCTCCTGACCATGGAGCTATTTATCTGGACTCTTGATTAGACTGCATCGTTTCAGCTTGGGTGGCAATAAATAATCACAACTTCACCCCCCAAAACAAACAAAGCGCAGTGCATAAGGAATGAGAGGATTTCTGCAATGAAAACAAAAGGAGGAAAGAGAAATTCATGAAAGCCAATGCAAATAAAAAATAAAGAGTAAAATAAAAAAAAAGAGACAAAAACTGCAGTGTGGTTTATAGGCAGGCAGAATGCAATCTAACCTCCAAATGCAGGGATTTATGGGTGTAAACTTTAAGAAATGGAGGTTGGCATCTGATGGTCAGCAGCTCCTCACAAAATGAACGGAGCACAAACTGTGGTTTAGGCTGACACTTACCAGCGCCAGTACTGGACTTAAATGCATCTATATTGCTGATTTTACCCGAGACTGATATGTGATAGCAAAAACATTGAGTAAAATGTCAGAAATAAAAGCAAAATATCTTGATTTCCTGCATTTTTGTCACCCAAATGTTTGTATTTCTCAAATAGTGGGAAAAAGAAGGATTTTATGTTGATTATTTTGTTCAATGACCCAAAACCAACAGTCCAGGATGGATTAAATGGGTTTTTGGTGTTGGTCAGCACTTACACACTGCAAAAACTCCAAATCTTACCAAGAATATTTGTCTTATTTCTAGTCATCTTATCTCATTAAACTTAAAATAAGACATGATCACCTCAGAAGTAACTTGTTTTTAGACAGTTTTCACTAGTTTCAACTGAATTTTCACTTGAAAATTTGCTTGTTTCATTTGCAAAATTTGCCAATGAAACAAGCAAATTTTCAAGTGAGATATTTTGACTAGAAATAAGACAATTCTTGGTAAGATTCTGAGTTTTTGCAGTGCAGTTTTGTTCTCGTATTGGTATTTATCAAGTAATGCATCCCTCCTGATATTCATTCAGCTGATCGCTCACATGACTTCGGGTGAAAAGCGCAGCCGAGGCCATAAAGCTTGGCTGAAGTTGCAGGACCTGGACTCGGGGTTTGTTTTGACTCCTTCCCGCTGCTCAAAGCTGCAGCCTGGCAGCGTGACAGGTCAGCCAAGCGCCGTCCAGTAAACACGCTGCTCGTGAGTCTCTGTGAGTTTTGTTTACAAGCCCTGGTTTGCTTGTAATTGTGCAGCGTGAACATAAACAAAGCAAACATAAAAAAATTTTTTAAAAAAATGCAGCCATGTGAAATGTCTCTACACGGGTTTGGACCGAAGAAAACAAACTGGAGGTGTGGAAGTGAAAGCAACAATCCATCGATCTTGACCAATATATGGATCTAATTATCCAGTATAATCGATACTAATATCAATCAATATCGTCATCTGAGAGATACACCTTTATTTTGAAATTCCCATGGCATGTCTGTACCATTTCCATGCAAGCACACTGCCGTCCTAAACGTTCAACTAGTGCCATGAAGATAACAGCAGCCAAGAAAAAGACAATAAGGATTTCTGCTCCTCTCTCAGGAATAAACCAGGAAATATTTTGGATTTCAGATCAACTAACAAATCACACACCGCATGCAAACGATGCCAGGATGAGATAAAATTCATAATGAACCTGGTCGAGCACCTAATACAGAAACTCTATTGTATGACTTATCCTTATTTATACCAGGTCTTATCAACTGTTATTAACTTTTATCTCTTTATTCTTTCACTGCTGAGCTTTTTTTTTAAAATGGTGGTGATTGATTGATTGGATTGTGGTGCTGCAACCGCGGCTGCGTCCGGCACTTTTTAGCCTAAAACAAATTGCATCTGGTCTGATCTGATCTGAAACACGGCACTGAAATGCAACTGATTTATTAATTTATTATTGTAGACTATTGTTGCGAATTCGCCTCAAACCACTTCCAGTCTTAATGCAGCCGAGGTGGTGTATGTATCCCACTGATGCTGTTGATGCATATTTCACACATACCAAGAATTGTATTGGAAGCACTCTACCACCAATAATTTAGCATCTGCTTGAAGGCAAAAACACAAACAATTTATTTGTGTAGATAACTGTAAATAAATTCAGGCAGTAAGGGGTTACTAGTATTAAATGGGAATAATTATATTGCCTCAATATCAATCATGGCCCCTAAACTGAATCGAATCAAAATAGTATCGTGGCCGCCTTCTGATATCAGTAATTATCGTTATCATTGTCCAAAGAACTGCACTACAAAAATGCAAAATCTTACCAAGATTATTTGTCTTATTTCAAGTCAAAAATGTCTTATTACTAGTCAAAATATCTCATTACACTTAAAATAAGACATGATCACCTCAGAAGTAACTTGTTTCTAGACAATTGTCTCTTGTTTCAAGTGAAAATTCACTTGAAACAAGTGAAAATTTGCTTGTTTCATTGGCACAATTTGCCAGTGGAAAAAGTGAAAATTCACTTGAAATAAGTGAAAATTAGCTAGAAACAAGAAACAAATTTTGCCAATGAAACAAGCAAATTTTCACTTGTTTAAAGCAAATTTTCACTTGAAACAAGAGACAAATGTCTAAAAACAAGTTACCTCTGAGGTGATCATGTCTCATTTTAAGTGTAATGAGATATTTTGACTAGTAATAAGACAAACAATCTTGGTAAGAAGTTTTTGCAGTGTGATATAATATCGTATCGTGGTGAAACTCCACATGTCCATTTCAGCGGGGCTAAAGAGAGGGAGGTGAACGTCTGAGAGTAAAACAAGCCAGCACCTTCAGACGGGGACGCTCCTCGCTGCTCTCGCAGATCAATTGTTTTCTCATTTCATATTCTCTAATTGCATTTCTTACCCCCACCCCTCCCCCACCCCCGCCCCCGGTTCAAAATAACTCCTCCAAAGAGTCAGACGTGCATGAATGAGAATCAGATGGCGGAGGAGGAATGCTAAAGCTGTCAGATTGCTGCGGTGTCTGTGTTCGTGGTATTTCGGCGGTGGGGTTTGTGTCAGTGATGCGAGGGGGCAGATTACCACCCCTCGGGGGGCGTAGCTGCTGTCTGCAGCATTTTTGTCATTGCTCGGCGGCGGCTGCACGGGAGTTATTTGCCTACTTGCTGGTTCCCATCACCTCTGAGCTGCGACATATGCTGCTGCAAGCATCAGACAGCTGGACCCTGGGGGGAAATGCCTCGCATGTGCATGTCTAAGTGTGTGTACGTGCCTGTAGGAGTGTTGGTGCACAGTTGTAAAAAAAAAAAAAAAAAAAATCTGAATCCTCTTAGCAAGTGATTATTAGTACAATGAAAGTGCCAGAAAAAAACACAAATGCCAAAAAGTTCATTAAATTTAGCAACTTTTTATAAGACTACCATTACTTCTACAGCCACAAACCCCCAAATCAATCAATAAAATATCACATTTTTGAACAAATAAATCAAATAAAACTGTTGTTCTGTCCATTTCTCATCTCCTGTTGGTTCACATTTTTTAAAAGATGCCTCTCTGTGTTAAGCCCCGCCCCAACATCCTGTCTCCACAGGAAATACATCAGATTAAGGAAGCCGGACGCTCTCAAAATGCTTTTAAAAATCTGATCTGTTCTTGCCTGTGGGATGCGATAATCCCACTTCTTTCCAGTGCAGTTTCTCTTGTTTCCGGATTTTTTTTTTCTGGAAACAAGTATGAATATGTTGAAAGAACAGGAATAAGAGGCAGATCAGACACTGGATTGAAGAAAAGTCTGGAAACAAGTTGATTAGCAGTGGGATTATCTCATCCAGCTGGCAGATGTTTTACCTTGTTCGGAGAAATATGAGATTTTTAACACTGAGGATGACTTTTTAACATGGAGATTTGTTTGATGTGTCTGTGTGTGTCTGTGTGTGTGCATCTCCATATGTGTGAGTGTATAAACGCGCATGTGTTTATGCATAGGTAGTGGACTCGGCGTCTGTGTTTATGTGTGAAAGTGTGTTTCTCTTGACTTTCCCAGGTTGACGCCTGCCGTTTGCCAAAGTCGAGCTGCAGCCCGGAGCTTGGCAACACAAAGAGTGTCATTATATCGTCTGTAAGCGCATTTAGCAGCAGCGTCTTTGCCAAGACGTGTCGAAGGCCAGCTCCCAGAGGTAACAACACATTAAACAACACTTCTCAAACACCAAAAGCACCACACCATCGATGTAAACCCAGTCGAATGAGATAATCCCACTTGTTTCTGATGCGAATCGACTCATTGCCAGAATTTTCTTTATGATCTGCTTTATTTCAACACAAAAAATCACAAAACAAGTGAAACTGCACCGGATAAAAGTGGGATTATCTCATCGTACTGGCAGATTTCTTCACTTGCTTGAAGAAAAAATTAGATTTTAACATGAAATATAGACTGAATGGCTCGTTATGGGGGAGATTTTTTTTTTTTTTTTTTTTTTGCAGGACATGAGCTGGGAAGGAAGTTAAGATGCAAAATTTACCTTGTGTTCTTCTTCTGCGGTGTCCCTATTCCGCTGTGGCCCGGAGGACTTGCATATCGTGCTGTGAGACTGCCAAGAACAGAGAGAGAGAGAAAGAGGAGAGAGAGAGATTCAGTCAAGGAACGGCTTGATGAAATTTTCTTAATCCACGCCTTAATGCAATAACGCGAGTGAGATGAGGCTTTCAGATAGCAGACGAGGGCGGGGGGGGGAAAGTGAGCGAGACAAGGGGAGCAAAGACGGGGGGAAAGAAGAAGCACATGGTCCGCATCGTCGTACACACACAGGCGCACACTTCTTTTGATTCCTCACATGATGGCTCACACATGTTCGTCGCCGGCGCGCGCTCATGACTAAGCCTGGAACGGCGCTCGGCCCGAGAAAAACTTTCACGATTGATTTTCGTGGTGGCCTCGTTTGAAGAGAACCCAAACACGGGCGTTAGGAAATACCCAAAGCGCCAGTCACCGTTTATGGGCCAACGCTCGCTGTTAGTCATGCACGGGGGGGAAGGGGGGGGGGGGGGGGTATCACGCCGGCCTCTGCCTCTGCCGTCACGTTGGACAGGAAGCGGTTTAACCTGCCGAGGAAAACACGAGCGCTGTCAGGACAAAGGCTTTCGATAACCGCGTAAACAAGACGTTAAACAACAGGCGGTCAGGCTGCTGTTTATCCATCTGTGTGTGTGTGTGTCCTAGTGTGTGTGTGTTCTAGTGTGTGTGTGTGTGTGTGTGTACGTGTGACTCGCAAACCATGTGAATGTTTCTCACTGTTCGTCATCAGCTGCATGAACAGAGCCTCTGTTGAAAGCTCAGAGCCACTGGACAAAAAAAAAAAAAAAAAAAAAGTCCCTATCATCATATCATTTATTCTCATCCTGAGGCTTAAAATTTTGTCTTTTTCCAAACAAGTGAAACGAGATAATCCTATTTGTTCCCAATGCATTTTCGAGGAACGAGTAAAGATATGTTCAAACAAAGCCCACCAGGCGCAAGAAAATGACAAGAAAATTCAGGAAAAGTGGGATTATCTCATCCCGCTGGCAGATTTTTCTCTGAATGTGACACTAAAATGACTTTAAATGACATATGACACATGAGTGATGTCTTTTTTACAGTGGAGCCAAACAGAGGGGAAATGCTTGTTGCTGCTGCACAACAACTGAAAACTGGTCACATGGTGGTTTTGCTAAAAGATGAGATATTTGCAGCCTCTACAGTGAAAAGTTGAGGGCATCCAGGTGAACGTGCAAGTCGACTGGCTGGTTTGGGTTTTTGTTGGACGCTGAAATCTCGACAGTCTCAGCCGGGCAGCAGAAAACGGTCGGATGCCGGTGAAATTGTCAAGATCACGAGCTAAACCGTCACTTATGGTCACAGCATCGCAGCAGCAGCAGCACCGGTCTGTCCTCTCTAAGCTGTGTTTTTCTCCTCGTTCTCAGCATTAACACACTTTGGCCTCTGGACAGTGTCCACGGCTGCTGGCTGCACCGGCAAAATGACACATTCAACAGCAAATAACGCACATAACCGCAGGCAAAGACACAGAAACAAACAAAAAAAAAATAGATGTTTATGAAAGCTTGGTGTATGTGCTGCTGTATGTTTTGAAAATGAATAAATGAATTGCATTAGTGTGGTGGAGTCATGGCAGGGTTGACTAATCTGGGCTATTATGGTTAATAGAATCATTTTAAAGAAAAGCGGGACCTTAAATTACATCAAATGCAATAAGCAGCGACTTATTTCTCAACCGAAGCTACAAATAGGAAGACGCGCCGCCTCGCTGCATGTGTAAATAATAGGAAATAATGAAAATGTCTGCCGGAGAAGAAAAAGCCTCACCTAACGTAGGCGATTAAGGGCTTTTAAAGAAAATACTGACTTTATATTGCAGAAATATGACGTGAAGCTCCCGTTCATGTCATTTATCCTGCAGACAATTCAAGCAATTCACTACATTTGAACAGAAACATTTTCCTCATACCTTCCAAGGACTTAAACAGACATCCAGACTTGATTTTTTTTCCAAATAATTCCTCTGGAGAGGGAGCAAACGTGCAGCAGCAGTTCAACAAGTAGCTCAGCGATTTAAAAAAAAAAAAAAAAAGTGGATCTTGATCAGAGCAGCTGAGTTTTTTGAATCTGGGTTCCCATCAGCGGCACAAGAGGGATAAGAGGAAGCAGCGCCAGACTGTTGTTGCCCTTCTTCTCTGACAACCGGGAACAACTTGTCCTCTGTTTTGTGTTTGTGGGCTGCTGGTTTGGCGTTGGTGAGTGAAAGTGGACGGAGACAATAAACCACCTATACTGGGTGGCTGTGAGTGACGCACTCCACTCATCACATCCCATTTTCTTGCTCTCAGCGTGCAACTCTAAACTCCCAGCATGACACTGAAATAAAAACCAAAGGCAACTGCTTCGCAATTCAAATGATGAATTTTTACATTTTAATACGTTCGGCATTTAGTTGATGCTCTTATCCGGACTGAATTCTGATGAGTGCAGCAGTGAAAGAGAAGAAAAAAGAAAAAGAAAAAGAAATGCTTGCTCCACATGCATCACGGTTCATTTTGCAGTTTCTGGCAAATTGATGACGCTCTGTTTTCAGGAGTGTGTTTAAGGTTCACAGGCGGTGAGTAGGAGCGCAGCGGATCACAACACTCGCGGATCGGATCGTGTCACAGTTTCTGAGGCGCTAATCGGATCATTTTTTCGGATCAACAACAACAACAACAAAAAAGCAAAGTTAACAAGACGAATAAAAGTTTGCTGTGGATTTATTTTGTACAGCACTTTAAGGAAATGTTGCCCATTAAATGCAGCGTGAGGTATTACACTTTGCTCCTTTAAACATGGACACTTCTTATTTATATATTTATAATGCCTCTTTCTGATTCTTTTATCCTTGTTCTTCTTTTTATTCCTTTACGTTTTATGGTGTTTTATCCATCTTTTACTGTGACCAATGCATCGTTTTTTCGTTTCACAGTGCATCTCTGATGTCATGTCGAAATGACAATAAAGGAATCTATCTATCTATCTATCTATCTATCTATCTTAACCCTCCTATTATGTTTGGGATCAATTTGACCCCATTCAGTGTTTAACGTCTCAGAATAAATGATTAACATATTTTTTTTTGCTTCATATTTAATGACTTTTCCTAATTTAATGGGCACTACCGGGTAAACATGACATTCACATGATGATGTTTTCAATGTCCTCTACACACTTTGTAACGCATCGGTTATAAATAACAAAAATCTGTACTTAGAAATAATATAAAGCCGTTAAAACACCAAAAATTAATATTTTTTTCCAATTTGAGGTCAATCAGTGAGATTTTATGGTGATTTGCATATTTTTCCATAGTGGTGTAATAGGAATACTGGATGTATAAGTGTGTGTGTGTGTGTGTGTGTGGGGGGGGGGGTTATGTTTTATTTAAAGGGCTATTTAAGTCGTCAACAAAGAAACATAAAGTACCTGACACATAAACTTTGGTAACAATTTAAATCATAATAATTTTGTGGAAGTTTAAACTGCTGGAGTCAAATTGACCCCAAACATTTAAGATGTTGGTAAATTTGAAAATAACAGGAGGGTTCATCAAATACATCATCAATAAATAACCCAATCCAGCTTCATTCACTGCATTAACTTCACTCGTGCTCCCCAGAAGATGAACCCTGTCAACTCTGGAGACCTCATGACCTTTCCTCTAGCGCCACCCTCTGGCCAAACTGCGGTCGGTATAAAGCGAATGAAAGCAAATCACCACGGTTCACGCCGTACAAGCCGCTTTCCTGTTCACTAATGACAGTGAAAATGATCAGGAAGCCGAGTTTGCAAAAGCGCGGAAAGTCTGTAAAAATAAGGATTTAAAAAAAAAAAAAAAAAAAAGAGGTCAAAGGTCAGAGCGACATTTCTCCTGTGACCATAAAATGATCACGTAAGACGAAAATCCTGGGAACAGAAAAGGGACAATTAAGAGCTAAAGGGAGGAGTCAGTTCACTCTTTATGCTCACATTTTATTTGGATTATTCAATGTTGCCAATTACCTTCAACTTTGTATCAACTTTGTATCATTTGTCTATCAACTTTGTATCATCTTTGTCACGATTTGCATTAATTTGACTCTAATCTGATTCAAAATCGATACTAAGTTGAATATTGACACTGCATAGGCTGAATAAATGTGTGTGTGTGTGTTGCTGATGAGCATTTTGGCTGCATGTTATTCTGATACTGCAGCTTCAGATTAAGATCAGGCCCTGCTGAGGAGATTATTAGTTAAAAATCAACCCCCGAATAAACGTTTTATCTTTATGTAGAATTAAAGTGGCCGTCACGGGCTGAGGCTGTGCTCACGTCTTCGTGAGGTCGAACTCGGAGTGATGAGGCGCCGCTGAGGCGACGGGCAAATTTAAATGAACCCTCTTACTCTCTAAAATATGGCTCTGTAATTGCTTGCTCTCTCTCGCTCACACACACACACACACACACACACACACAAACACACACACACGCGCGCAGTCGTTCTCCATTTCCATCTCCCCCCTCTGGACAATTAACCTCACTCTCAAACGCACCGGCGATGAAGTGCCGAGTCATTGTACATCGCTAATTGACCTCGGAGGTTTTCATGACGCGGTGATATGCTAACGAGCTTGGCGGCGGGCGGCGGGTGGCGGGCGGCGGGCGGCGGGGGCCCGAGGAAACGCGCTCGGGGGGGGGGGCGGCTTCCGCATTACGGCGGCGAGCGCCTTCTTATCGCCGTGGAAACGAGGTATACGAGACGTGACACGCCGGTTAATGATCTCTGGCGGCGAAATACGTTCCCGCTGGCCTTTTCGGCGGCGGCGTGTGTGTTTTCCCGCTCCATCAGGACGCCTAAATGGCGCCCGGCACGCGGAGGAGGAGGTGAAGCGAGCCGAGGATTAAACGAAGGCCCCGGCTAAAAACTTTAACTTTAACATCACGCCGCTCTTAAAGTAAAAGCCTCTGATCTTTCTTTTTTTTTTTTTTCTGTGGAGATTCGGAGTGGGAGTGCGGCGCGCGGCTGTTAGCGGGGAGGAAGAGGGTTTTTTTTTTTTTTATCTTTAAAAGCAACAGAGGCCGCAGGAATCCGAGGCGAGGTAATGAAGGGTAAGAGCCGCTTGTGTAGGAGCGACCCGCAGTCGCGTTGAATAATCAACCGCGGCACGTTATCTGTCAGGGGGCGAAAACTGCGGCGCACATTTTTTCCCACCACAAGACCGCCCCCCCCACTTATAAAATGCAGTGAAACATGAAGGCAACGGTATGGACTCCCCAGCCTGGAGCGCTTATCCAGCCCACCACTTTTAAGATCTTTCCATGTGGGGGGAAAGAAAAAAAAAAAAAAAAAAAGACAGGAGAACACATGAGGACAGGATGCAAGGGGTGGGTGGAGGGTGGCGGGGCGGTGGCGGGGCGGCGAGGGGGGGGGGGGGCTTAGCCTGTCACTTTTGATCAAATACAACATACATCAACATGGCCTCCCTGCACCGCCCCGGGACGCTGCGGCGCACGTGCAGGCGGACACCGGACGCCGCCTCTGTCGTATCGACGCAGGCAATATCAGTTTCAGCTTGATTGTAGGTCAGAAACTGATGGGATTTAGAGCCAAAATGGCCGACGTGCTGACAGCAGGTGACGAAACGCCACCGTCCGACGTGGCCCTGATGAGCGCCTGTGCCTCCATCCTCGTTTCTTCAAGTCGTTTGTGCACAGGACTCTCATCCAGATGTGTGTGTGTGTGTGTGTGTGTGTGTGTGTGTGTGTGAGTGTGTGTGTGTGTGTGTGTGTGCCACCGAATGAAATCCCAAAACGCCCAAGGCAGCAACAGGTTGCCTGCAGTAGAAAAATCCCTCATCGTTGCTTTACGCTGCGTCTATCCCGCGTTAATGCTGTAAACAGTCAGAAATGGAAGTCTTACTTGGGCATTTATCGTGCCTTTACAGCGTTTTCCACACACACACACACACACACACACACACACACATACACACCAAGCAGCCTGCTGCCAGCCACCCAGAAGAATAAAAAAACGTAATGAGATAATCCAACTTGTTTCCAGAGCTAATCAGCTTGTTTCCAGAATTCCCTTCAATTAAGTGTTATTTTCTTGATCCGCGTTGCCAGATCTGCCTCGTTTCGACCTATTTATACTCGTTCCTCGAAAAACAAAAAACAAAAAAAAAAAATTCCTTGTGAAACTGCGTCGGAAAGAAACAGGATTAAACCCATCCCACCGGCAGATGTGTTTTCACCTCCTTTTGAAGAAAAACAAGATTTTAGCGGCGAAGATGGCGCAGATTAAGGTGCAGGTTTGTTGCGGTGAAAAAGCCCAAGGAGCTCAGATGAAATATGTTTTATTCGGCCACAGAGACCAAAGTATGTCAACTCGACCGTCTTCTTCTTCAGAGGTTGGAAGGTGTCAGCAGGTCAGGAGACAGTTGAGTCAAAATGTGTCGGTGCCAGCAGCTGAATAAAGGACTTAGTATGTACATGCATGTGAAATTAGATTTAAACACTGAAATAACAAATAATTTTCTGCAGTGCAAATCACGCTGCAGAGAAATTTATTTTGTAGGAGATCTAAATATAGACTGGCTTTCGAAAAACTGTCCTATGAAGAGGAAGCTTAATGATACTGCCACTGTATTTTTTATTTGACCCCAGGAAGAATAGCAACTACTGAGGCCGTGACTAATGTGGATCAACAATAAACAATAAACAATAAACAATATCACTGCAAAAACGCAAAATCTTACCAAGATTATTTGTCTTATTTCAAGTCAAAAATGTCTTATTTCTAGTCAAAATATCTCATTACACTTAAAATAAGACATGATCACCTCAGAAGTAACTTGTTTTTAGACAATTTTCACTTGTTTCAACCGAATTTTCACTTGAAAATTTGCTTGTTTCATTGGCAAAATTTGCCAGTGGAAAAAGGGAAAATTCACTTGAAATAAGTGAAAATTAGCTAGAAACAAGAAACAAATTTTGCCAATGAAACAAGCAAATTTTCACTTGTTTCAAGCAGATTTTCACTTGAAACAAGAGACAATTGTCTAAAAACAAGTTACTTCTGAGGTGATCATGTCTTATTTTAAGTGTAATGAGATATTTTGACTAGAAATAAGACATTTTTGACTTGAAATAAGACAATAATCTTGGTAAGATGTTGAGTTTTTGCAGTGTAAACCAACATCTAGATCCACATCTGACCCATATCCATTCATTTACAAAGGAAAACCCACCAATTCAGTGTGTGACAGTCTACAAAAACACCACAACAAGCTGCTAGTTACCGGTCTCCATGATGCCACTGACTCTCATGTCGCCTCGTGTTTTCTCTCTTCTGCCACACACACACACACACACACACACGCTCCAAACTGTACCTAGGAGAGGAGTCGGGCTTGGCCGGGCTGTACGCTCTCCCGTAGGGCAGTCGGCTCTTCCTGTCGCGCGACACGGCGGTGGGCAGGCGTGAGGAGCGCCAGAGCGGGGGGTCAGTGTGCTCGCCCCGGGACATGCTGACTTAAAGAGGGGAGGGTTTCGCGGTGCCCTGCTTGGCCTGCCTGGGACCCCCCTGCCCTCAACAGCACACTGACTCTCCCGTGGCTCCGGGCTGTCGCGCTCAGTCCAATGGGGGAGTTCCCCTCGGACACACACACACACACACACACACACACACACACGTCCCATCCCCTGCCCCAGAGACACCAGTCAAGCCAGCAGGTGCTGTCTATAGAAAGCACCCCATTCCACGAGTGCAATATGCCAAATGTGTGTCAGAGTGTGTTTGCATGTGCGTGCGCGTGTGTGTGTGTGTGTGTGCAAATCTGCAAGAGAGATAATTAGGTAATTTAAAGAGCTTAAGATTTTAAATTTGAAACACCCATTGCTCTGTATTTTAAGAAGCGACCCAGGCACACTAAATCTTCCGGGCCAAATCTGAGCTTCGAGTAATTCATCATTGTGGAAAATTAGAATTATACAGGATATGAAGGGACTTTACGTCGGTGGCATTGTGGAAGGAAAAAAAAAACGCCATTAAAAAGGAGAAAGAGCCGACACACTGTCCTCAAAAAAAGGTCACGAACAGACTGAGGTGGTAAATAAAAATGTTCTTTTAAAGGTTAAGTTCACTGTTTTTGGAGTTTTCAAGTGAAAATTCACTTGAAATAAGTGAAAATTATCTAGAAACAAGAAACAAATTTTGCCAATGAAACAAGCAAATTTTCACTTGAAACAAGAGACAATTGTCTAAAAACAAGTTACTTCTGAGGTGATCGTGTCTTATTTTAAGTGTAATGAGATATTTTGACTAGAAATAAGACATTTTTGACTTGAAATAAGACAAATAATCTTGGTAAGATTTTGAGTTTTTGCAGTGGAGGCCTTATTTACAGATTATACATAACTTTGCTTTTCCCAAACATTCTTCCAAAACAGTGAACTTGTCCTTTAATTTGACATGATGAAGACAGGGCCATCAGAGTTCTTGTTATAAGCTAAATGTGGCTTCTTCAAAATGAGATTACGTAGTTATGGACTTTGAAGATGAATCTATGCACCCTGCTGCAGTTTATACATAACACACATAAATGCATTTGACAGCCAAATGTAAGGTAAATGTAATTTAACGCATGAATGTAAACCCTTACACTGAAGTTTCATATTTTTCATATTTCTCTACACGTGTATTTTCTAGCGTTCAACCAATCAGAGTCCCAAACTTCACATGGACTAAGCAGAGATTCATTAGCAGGTACGTAAAGCGGCACAAAGGCGGTTTTCAACCCCGAATCCGCACCAATTTACATGCAGAGACGCTTTTTTCACTCAAGAACAAAAATGTGCCGCATTCTGAAAACAGGTTTTCACAGATAACGCTGCGCCGCATAGACTCCACCTCGTCTAACTTTTATATAATCTAAAGCCTTCCGTAATCACCTCAGCGGAGAGAAGGAGTTATTTTGCCCTGAAGCGAACGCCGTCTGAGCTCATCATGTACGGGGCAACGACAGATCCAATGAATTTCAGATAACAGTTTCTCTTTCTCTTTGTCATCCCCGCACCTTTCTGCGTCTATAGCAGGGGCGGATCTAGACAAATATTCATGGGGTGGCAAGAGGGTGGCATGGAGACTTTAAGGGGTGGCAGAAATATATATGCTGATTTAATACCAAACGATCACATATATCAGCATTTGCTTGGAAAACCCCCAAATGAGGATATTTTAACTCAAAAACATTCTATTATTGTGGTACATGAGTAAAGCATTGAATAGAAAACCAAAAGGTGGCATTAGAAATATTTATTTATTTATTTATCAACCCCTTAAATAGTGGGAGTGTCAACTTTTGCTGCATTTACTTGCACTCGGACATTTGAGTCTCGTAACAGCGAGTTTCCGAACAGCCACAATTAAAAAAATAAAAAATAAATTGTCTGAAATTGGGGTGGCAACTAGGGTGGCAAGGCATTTTTCTAGGGGGGCAGCTGCCAACCCCTGCCACCCCCTAGAACCGCCTATGGTCTATAGGCAATATAACACACTCTGGCTTTGGCCGCGCGACCGTTTTGACACACAGCTGTGCTTAATAAAGCCGTATGCACACATACATCACGGCGTTAATGGAAAATTCCACCCTTGGACCGTCTTCTGCCGCTGCATAAAAACAACACGATGTGGAGATGTTTTGTGATAAAGTGTCGCAATTTACTTTGCCGGGCGCGTGCAACGATTTCGACCTCGAGCTGCCTCGTCGACGTGGTTTATTGTCGGCTTTCTCATGTTTCCCAGAACGACACACTCGGAAAAGGGGAAGGATCTTGCCTCATTCGGCGAGAGGTCATGCATGCAGCTGGAGAGATAAAAAGAAAGATAAAAAGAAAGAGAGCAAGCTGCACCACGGCGAGGTAGTTAATCGGTTGTTTTATAACGGTGTTAAAGCATTACATCAAGTGTTTTTCCTCCAATTAAGAGTGCACTCTGTAGAAATAGCCGGCATGACACTAACGCTGCGCGAACATCTGCAGCTTCTCGCTTTAGTTTTTTATTTTGATGCACGTCTAAAAGATCCAAAAGCGGACACACAGGGCGTTCACCTCTGACACTCGCTGAATGTTTGGAGTGTGTGACGTTTGACTCACACACTCCTGATCCTCTGGCTCATCCACACTCTACTGTCACCAAACACACACACACAAGCACACACACACACAGTGCAAGTCTGTCTGAGCACAGGGAGAGAGGCTGTTCGTCATGACCCCCTGAACAATCCCACGTCTTTATTCCCAGTCCAGTTTATTGGCTGCTGCACTGCAAAAACTCAAAATCTTACCAAGATTATTTGTCTTATTTCAAATCAAAATGTCTTATTTCTAGTCAAAATATCTCATTACACTTAAAATAAGACATGATCAGCTCAGAAATAACTTGTTTTTAGACAATTTTCACCTGTTTCAAGTGAAAATTTACTTGAAACAAGTTAAAATTTGCTTGAAACAAGAAACAAATTCTGCCAATGGAACAAGCAAATTTTTACTTGTTCACTTGTGTCACTAGTAAACATTTGCTTGTTCCATTGGCAGAATTTGTTTCTTGTTTCAAGTAAATTTTCACTTGAAACCAGTGAAAATTGTCTAAAAACAAGTTATTTCTGAGCTGATCATGTCTTATTTTAAGTGTAATGAGATATTTTGACTAGAAGTAAGACAAATATTCTTGGTAAGATTTTGAGTTTTTGCAGTGTGAGGGATTATTCAGTAGCTGCAGATGCAACAGTGTCGAAATGTTTAGGTTTTTTTTTTTTTTTTTAAATCTTTTTTCTTTATTTCATTCATTTATAATAGGAAAATAACAATTTAATATAAATACAAACATTCCCAGATCTTGAATGACAGGGAGCAGAAAGAAGAATAATCTTATTTAATCTGCCCCTTTATCCCAAGAAATCCATTTACAAAAAACATATTTAGTTTAGCACTAACATAGTTGTTTAGTTGAAGGTCATTTCAGTAATCATAAGGCCATTTATCGAGTAAAAACGCTGAATATTTTCTGATTCCAGCTTCACTAAGATCACTCAGATGCGAAGACTGTCTTATTTTTCTTATGTTCATATAATTACAAAAATAAAGCTCTGGGTCTTGTTGGTTGCTGATCAGACTGAGCAGATTGAAAACATCAGGTAATGATCATAAAACAATAAGCAATAGACTAATCGCCCATAAAACTCATCATCAGTTACAGCCTTTTACGACAAAGCATGAAATGACGGGAGTATTTTTCCATCATTCTCCAGAAAGAAAAAAAAAAAAAATCTCGTCTTTATTAAATTCAATTTCCATCCCTTAGCAGACTTTCCTTTCCTCCCCTCACTAACAGGAGAATATGTCTTTGCTTTATCACCGACAGACATGGAGTGGCCCTTTTGACCTCGGCCGTGGCCTCCAGCCCTCAGGCCCGCTTCACTAATCGGCCCCGGGGGGAGTGAGACGTTAGCGGGGCCGTGGACAGGCAGGGCAGAGGGCCTGCGGGTGGAAATTAACTCGGTCAACCTCATTGTGCGAGCCTGTCGGGGGGGCCTCCTTCGACTATTTATCCTCCGACTGGTTCTCCAACGCCACACCGGCAGAACTAAAGACTGCAGGAAACCCGAAAAGAGAATTAAAACATGCGACTCGAGCGGAAGTGCTGTTACCTCTGAATTGAAATGAGAGTTCAAACCGGATTCTTTGAAGTGGGAAAAAACGAGAAATGACAGAATAAGGCGGCAAACTGAGAAAAGCCGCCCAACGACAGAAACTGTAAACGTATGTAGTTGCTTCCATCCCTCGACTTGTTAGCAGAGCCTTCCTGGTGATTTATGCCGGCTAAAAATATACGGCAATAAAAATTGAGTGCATCTACAGTATCGGTGTGTGTGTGTGTGTGTGTGGTGTGTGAGGTCACTGGTGTTGGTGGACCGAGGCGGTGGTGAGCCGGGAACGCCAACTCCGCTCGGCTTTTCGTCTTACAGCGGCGAATTTGGGGTGAAAAGGCGAGGAGGGGAGGGTGGGGGCTTCCACACCTGTTGTTTCTAGGAGGGGGCAGGAGGGTGGGAATCGGAGGCAGCTGTTTCCCAAAACCTAACCCCCCCCCAGCCCCGTCCTCGTCCCCTTTCACCTCCAACACTCCTCCTCCTCCTCCAGTCCAACACACTCCAGTCGAATATGACTGTTCTCTCAGCGCTGGATTTTCACACACACACACACACTGACACAGATTCTCTCTCTCTCTCACACACACACACACACACACACACACATGCACATGCAGCAGGGCCAAGTGGAGCAGCAGTGCAGTAACCTGATCTGACCGGGGGGAATGCCGCCCATGTGTGGCATGTCAGGCCTGCCTTCAGAAGCCCCTCCACGGCCTCGTCTGTCTATTTACATCACGCGGGGGCCGGACCTCGCCTCGCCTCGCCTTTTACTGCTTTTACCGCCGTACGCCGTCACCGTCGCCTCCGCCGCGCATGTCTTCACGGTGTAAAACCAAAACGAACACAAGCCTCAGCTGCATCGTACGCTTTGTCTGCCAAACTTAGGAAAACTCACAGATTTGAATCAACTGAATCGAGTGACGGAGCGATTTATCTGTAATTCCATGCAAATACAAAAATGTGACAATACGCAATATAGATACAAACTGCATGTCACAGTGGGGCTCTTTTTAAATGGTTGTCTATGTTATGTCCCCGGGTTTTTTTTTTTTTTTTTTTTTAATTGAATGGGCTCTATGTGTTGTCTTGCACTGCAAGTGATTGAGGAGAAACGACATTTCAGGCTCCTGATGTATGTAGGTACATGGGGAAAATGACAATAAAAGTGATTCTGATTCTGATTCTGATTCTGATTCTGATCGTGGGGCATGAAAACACCACGTTTCGTTCTGTTGTAGAAATCACAAATGAGACGGCTCGCTCATCATAATTTCACAAGTTCTCCGCTGAAAGTGCATCGACACCCGACTCTTTTCCAGCAAAACCTCGTCTCACAGCTAGAAATCTGCCGCTGGTGGATCCTGATGCACCCATTCCTCTTTCAGCCATGATAGTTATTAACAGTGTGTGCGCTCAAACGTACGATGATTTCATAACTCTTCAAAGACTGAGACAGTTTCCATTAGAAATAACTGTCAGCGTCTCAAATATAACATTTAGCTGAGTAAAATCACGGAGCAGGGTGTCTGAAGTGCGGTTTGGCTCGCTGCAATTATCTGCTGAGTCTCGTAATGAGCAAATACAACATGTAATTTAGGAAGCTATTATTTTGAACGTCATTAAAATGTACTTGGCGCATTTTTAATTTAATCCCAGGCCCTGGAAAGTGAAATATACTCATTTGAGATGTGTTCCAATGACAGCTAAGTCTGCAGACCTCCGGCTGAGGGCCGCCGTGGCTCCTCCTCCCGGTTAAAACTTCCTCGCGGAGCTGACGCTGCAAAGCCACTCAGAGCGTTTAATGAGAAACATCCTCCGTGATGGATGCTGTTTGTTTTCGACACCGCCGAGAGGCAATCGTATTCATCAATTTGCCTGTTTGCAAAAGCCGATTCGGCCCAATTAACGAGACAAAATCAATAAATCAGTCAACGTCTGTTCGGAAATGGTGCGATTCAAACCAGCGGCCACTAGCTGCACGACAACGCCGACCCAACGCATCTTCTCCGGCTGCATCTCCACACACACATGCGGCGTACCTGGACTGCATCTCTTGCGTCTTGAGGCTGCCGGCGGACGACGCGGCGCTGCTGGTCTGCTGGCTGAGCTCCACCAGGGACTGGTAGTACTGCTGCTGCTGCTGCTGCTGCTGCTTGTAGCGCGACAGGATGAAGAAGAGGCCCAGGATGCTCTTTAGGTTGCCATTCCTGATCTCTGCAAGGGGAAAAACACACAAAATGTACAACGTGTGAGCGTGCACTTTATACTTCTGCAGTTACGGTTGGCGGCAAGGCTCTCCAGCATCATTCAGCCACAGCCTCATTCGCAGCATTTAATATTACACATGCAGTATGTAGAGCTACACTGACAACTGTATTTAGAAGGAATTAACACTTACTTGGTATGAGATATATATATATATATATATATAATATCGCCTGCAGCACACATGGATTACCAGTTGTAGAGGATCAAGACTACAGCATCTCCTTACATACGGTACACACAAAATAGAAATGAAACTGTGGGTGAACTTGTGGAGCGGCGGCTCAGAGGCAGAAGTCTGGTGCAAGAGGAAGTCTGAGTCAAAATTAAAACAGATACATGCACGGCTATTTCTCCGAATTCAACTGTAACCACAAAAGGAGGAACTGAGTCTGAGTTAATGTCCGCCACTGGTACAGTACGATGATGCCGACAGAAGTGGCAGGTTTATTTTAGTTCATCTGTGCAGTGACAAAACAGAGAAGTGAAATGATGTGGGCTGATGATAATTAAATTAAAAAAAAAAAAATGGGGGGAAAATGGATAAGTTGGATAGTAGAGGCAACAGAAAACTACTGGAAAACTGCAAAAAGAAAAAAGAAAAAAGATTTAAAATTGATGATGGTACAGAAAATGGAGTCACGGTGGAAGTGAGAGCGTAGCAGCGCATGGGAGCGTGTGTGTCAGGTTACTGCAGACTAGACTTAATGTGAGCATAACAGAGACTGTGTTGCTGTTTGTGGAATCAGATCCACTTGAATGTGCAGCCAAAGCCGTCGCTATTGACTTGACTTAGCTGACAACAGCAAAAAAAAAAAAAAAAAGAAAAAAAAGCTCCTAATCAATGACTAACGTTGTCCGCCTGGAGTGTTTATCCGATCCGGAACAGGCCCCTAAGTTCATCTCAAAACTCAAACAAATGTATTCCTCGCAGACTCTTCTTACACACAGCCGGGGAAAAAAAAAAAGAAAAAAAAAGGATTCAACAGCCACCGACGAGGGAGAATTGATCACTCCGGCTAACGCATCCATTTGTGAAATGGACTTTTCATATCAAGCCCTCTCTCTCTCTGAGGGCTGGCACCGCGGCAGACGCAGGATAGCCGAGGTTGATGCAGCGGTTTTCACCCTCTATTTTTCAATCTAGCACGGCTCAACCTCCATGGCTGTGTTGTTTGGAGATTGCGAAAGTTGGGGAAGATTAATCTCTTGGGGGGAGTTTTCCATTTTCTTACTCCCGGAGGCAGTAATTTATAGCGTGCCTTGGGGATAGCCTGAACAGCGGCAGCATTTTCTGTGCTTTTAGAGGGAGACAGCGGTGCAGATTCAGCCGACCCGTCACTCACCGAGGCCAGACACTTTGGCAATAATGACAATTACAATTAGGGGAGGAAGAAGAGGAGGAAGAATTGAGCCAGGGGTCACCGTAAAGGGTGGTCTCCATCATAATGAGACAACAGTTTTTGCAAGTAGAGATCTTTTATTAGCATCATCTTTGATAATGTCATTTCTTCACCAACTGACATCCATTACTTTGCCGTGGCAACTCCAGTAAAGTTCAACCAAGATCAGGCGAGCAGGGAACAGACTATTTTTTTAACCCTTTATCGGGCAAGTGACTATTTTTGGTAATTTCAAAAATTTTGCATATCACGCCCATCCCCTGTCTCAGTTAGTTCAATAATCATTTGGTCTTCACCCAGCCAATCAGCAAAGATCGCTCTACATCCCAGGTCACATGATTGTGGCATTTGACCAACTCATTGGCTTTGATTTTCTATAGGAAAATGAAAATTTTTGAAAAATTTTATAAAAGTACTAAAGTTATATCTTGTTCACTAATAACAGTCTAGGGTTGTTTTTTTTTTTAATTTCAAAGTATTTCAGTGAGTGCCCTATAAAGGGTTAATATCCCAGCCATAAGACAAAAATGATCCCCAAAAATTGAGACAAAATACAAAAATGTGCTTCCTCTCCCATTTTATTCTCCAAAGAAGGGATGCGGTGATCGCAGGGTTTCATTCTGACAGCACAGTGGATTGCAAACTTAAGTGGCAACGAGAGCAATTCTTTGGACCAGACGTCTGCAAACCATCCGTTACCGCCAAAAAGCCTCCAAAACCAACAGGCGGAATCGAATCAGTGAAAAACTGCGAGTCGACCAGCGGCTCCGTGAAATCGTTATAAAACAAGGGATTTTTGCACAACAACCAAAAGAAACAACATTAAACAACATTCATCCAAGGCCGTGTGAGTTCTCCGCTGTTTTTGGAGGGACTCCTGAGAAGCCGAGACACAAAAGAGCATTCTTACGGACCTTAAAATAGGAATAACTTGCTCTTTATGATATGCACGGCATCTACAGCATTTCACACAGCAAAACGCACACTAGCTTCTCAAGAGCCACACAGATGCTTGCCTCAGATGGCTATCGAGGGTGAGCCCGAGGAATCCAGTCGCCTTCGGAGGTTCTTGAGCCTTTCCCTCCTGGAGGCATTAAAGGGCATTAACCCTATAAAGCCATTTGCATCATATATGATACACAATTTTCAATTCTGTTTTTCGTTTTCGGTTTAATCAATACTTGACCCAAATACTGTTGTATACCTTTGAACCCTTCCCCTGTTCACCCTGGACCATACCATTGGCACTTCAAGTACATATCATATATCATACACCAGAAAGGTCGTGTAATAACATATTTTTTGATTTTTTTCATATATATATATATTATTATTGGACGAAATAAAAGGTTCAGTTTCAAAAAATTGGAATTTTCTGCCAATTCTTCCATAGTTCAGGCTTTATAGGGTTAAAGCTCACTGGTGGCAGAAAGCAACACGATATAGCAGCATGAGCATAATAATAATAACGCAGGACGAGTGAGCGCCAGATCTGTAATTATCGGTTAAGTTACGGTCGTATGTGATTCATGTGCATCTCGAGCACCTGATATGCTGCTGTGCCCTGCCTCGGTCACCGCAAAGCTCCATTTCTTTGACATCTGACCATACAGCGGCTTTCCTGTTGCATCTTATACATGGAGCACATCTGTGGTGAAAAGGGTTGACATTTGACGGGTAAAAAAAAAAACAAAAAAAAAACAGCAGACCGCCATGCCTCCCAGAACAAGTCAAGCTAATGATCGAGTTCAGCCGTGATATAACCTCCTCTAATGTCACTTTGTCCATTAAGCGAGCCCCCCTTGTTGGCTTGCTACAGATACAGCGTCTGTGCAGGTTTCATTTACAAGAAAAAGCGTGCGTGCTGAAATGACGCTGCACTGCCGCTCCATCTCTGAGAGAAACTATCGGGGGAATTCAAGCATTGCACTTTTCACTCGGGTATTGGAAGATATAAGGGACGGTCCGGCCGCTAATGTTGCTCATTTGTTTTGTTTTTCTGCACAACACGGGACAAATAATGACCTGCAGCACCGAGATGCGAAATAAATGCATAAAAAGGGACTGCTACTGTCTGTGTTTTTTTTTTTTTTTCTGCACAAGTTTACGACTAAATAATGGTAGTGCTGAGTGTCACTGGCACCGGTAGCGCTGACTCTTTTTTCCAAAGTGATGTAGGAGAAGGGCTATCAGCAGTTCTGAGCTCGTTTTTCTGCTTGACCATCATTTGGCTGCGGTGCGTCTTGTCGCTGGGCCAGAGCCCTGTCGGTCTGCCCCGCCGGATGAGATTTACGCCGTTAAACTTTTGCAGCGGTGTCACTGTTTGCCGTAGCTTACTTACTTTTATTTGGAAAATATCAGTGACTGAACCGCCAAGGGTTCTATATAAACATGTCTTTCAGTTCTGATGAGCATGTATGCAACACCAGGCATGCTACTGAAGGTAGATTTACTCTACCTAAAGTGAAAACAAACAAGATGAAAAGTACGGTAATGTTTGGAGCCATGGTGATATGGAATGCTCTGCCGGGACGTATCATTTAAGAAAAAAACAAAGATAGATTTAAAGAATTACTGAAAGAGTATTTATTAGCAAAACAGTTCTCGGGGTCTGCTGATGTTTAGTTGTGGATACTGGGTACAAGTAATTAGTGTTAGTTTGATGAGCTTTATGAAATCCAAATGATGTTTTTGTAAATGCAATATACTGGAATCACATCTAATGTATGTTGATATATACCTGACCATCTGACAATTTATGAATTAGGTTAATAGCTACATTTCGGACAATTAATGTGAACTAGGTCCTGTACTATATATATGTTTTTGTTTTTATTTTGTAGATTGGTGTGAGTTGTTTTTGGTTGTTGTTTGGATCTTGTTGTGTGGTGTGTTTTTTGTGTAATATACTGCAATGTAAAGATAATTGTGTTGGGTGTGGACTCCAGGAAGAATAGCGATGGCCTTAGCCAAAGCTAATGGAGATCCAAATAAAGATAAAGATAATCAAAAAGCAGCAAATAAGACGGGGAATGTGTTATTTTGTTATGTTAAAAATGGCTAAGAATGGCGAAGGGTTTAGGGGACATCCAGGGTAATTTCCCCAAAGACATTTCTAAACACTGGCAGTGAATTTCATCTCACAGATTCACAGAGAATAGCAATGGCCTTAGCCAAAGCTAATGGAGATCCAAATAAAGATAAAGATAAAGCTTCTGAGATTTAGGGAGAACCTCAGACGGCAGGAAAGGGGAGTTTGGTTCTTGAGTCGGCGGTGGGTTGGTGAAGCCCACATGAGGCACTTCTGTCAGCAGTGTGCAGCGTTTTCATCTGCCGGATCCAGGAGGGCTCTAGCCGCTCCGCAGCAGCGCATAAGAGAAGTGTTTCTGTTTGGCCCGCACTCAATGAAAATGGGCCCTGCTTCTGGAGGCCTTTTAAGTGGTTAATGTGGTTTCATTCAATCTCTTTTTTTCTTATTTGGAGAGGTTAGTTATTTTATGAGCCACAGAGGACTTGGGAGGCGGGGAAGGGAAGGTTCGACTACAGCTGGGCAACACAAGAGAGGCATAGATTGTGCGAGTGCTGAAGTGCTCGACTCTCTCTTTGCCTCATTAATCAACCTTTCCCAGGTTTAATCCCCAAACAACAGGCTACACATCTTTGCCCAAGGCCTAACCACTTCTACAATTATTGTTTTGTCTTTGCTTTTGCTGCTGCCTTCCTCTTTAGGTAGTCTGAACTTGTTTTTAATTTCTCGTTGGACTTGACTGTGGATCCACCAAGGTTTAAGTTAAGTTGCAAATATAATTTTCACCAGTATCCCTTACCCTAATCAATGTCAGACCCTCAAAGCAGTGTTATCTGTGTGTTGAAATGACCAGCCACTGCACATTTTGCTCTTAAAACGTGCTACCCAGATAACATTTCTTGCATTAGTGGTATACGGTGTGATCACACTGATCTGCAGCTATTGTGCAACAGTTGTTCCCAGTTTCTATGAGCAGATGATTGCGTTTCATCTTCATCAATTATACACAGATCAATTTTGTGTTTAAGTAATGTTGGCTTGTTTGCAGGTAGCTCCCTAAACATGCCATCTGTTCAGCTATCCTTCATAGTCAGTCCACAATCACAAACGTCCCCTGTCTCATGGTAACCTACATTAATTTTATTTTTTTGAGTCTATCTGATCAGAAACTTCACTTTTATTGCTGACAAAATATGATCTACACCCATAATGGCATTGCTCTTTTTCCAGCTTACTTGTTGAGCTATTATTTACAGCCGATTCCACAGGGGACCCCCATCCTGGCGCCAGATGTGGTTACTTGCCGATTCGTGACACGACAGCAAAGCCCTCTGACACATTTGAAGCTGACGAGCAGACACTCAGACTTTGAGAGAGTTGGAGGGAACAAATGGCAGCAGATGACACGACAGTAACGCTGAAACTGAAATCCGCTGGCAGTCCAAAGCAGCCTTTGTGTTTTGAGAGACCAATACCATCACGTCCTGGGCCTCAGCCAGTCGGGGCGAAAAAAAACTACGGCTGCGACCTCGGCGACCTTGCATGGCGGAGTCTTTAAGTGCTAATTGGACTAATGAAAACAGACCTCTTTTTGAAAAGGCCCGCACCCACCAAGATCAAGGGCAGGTTTACGGTGGTAAGCAGGTCACAGCGTGCCCGCTAGCCCAACAATCAATAAGAGGCTGGTCAGTCGGGCCTCAGCTGCAGAGACTCTGCAGAGGCAAGACGCTCTAATGACCTGCTGGAGAGACCCCTCACCGAAACCCATTATCCACCGCAGGAAACGCGTGCACGGCTTCACACCTGCTTTTTAACCCCTGAGTTTCCCTTCAAAAAAGTTACATCCACGACCCTTCAAGTGGACAAAAATGTCCATTTCTAGAAAGTGACCACCAAAAGGTCACAGGGGGGTGATTTTTGGCAAGAGGGGGTAATTTTGGGTTAAATTTGAAACTCCCAACTTTCAGCATGAAAATCCATTATTTGACCCTGTAATGCATTTTTATCACATCCATGACCCTTCAAGTGGACAAAAATGTCCACCTGTCATTTATCCAATTTTTATTGTTGCTATTTGTACTTATTATCCTCAAAATCTTTGAAGCGACTCATATGGAGTTACACTAAGTCACTTTTGACATGGATTTCAAGATTTTAACCCCTTCCAGGTCATTTTGAACACCTGAAAGAGGTGTGCCTTAGAAATAAAATCAAAATGAGAGTGGATGGGTTCATGGATGGATGGGATCATGGATAGGTTAAAAATGCATTACAGGGTCAAAAAATGGAATTTTTGTGCTGAAAGTTGCGATTTTGAAATTTCACCCAGAATGACACCCCCTCACCAAAACTCAACTCTGGTGAGGATGGTGATTGTCTGTGAGGGAGTTTTGAATTTTGAAAATGGGCAAAAATGTCCAGGGGTCATACGAGGGTTAAAGGGTGGAAACTGCAAAATGAACTTCCTGTGGATCATTTTTCTTTGAGGCTTTTTTTTTTTTACCAACTTCTCTGGCGCTAATTGCTTGCGATCAATTGCTTGTCAATCAAGCAACGCGGCCGAAACCGTTCCGTCCTTCTCCTTGGATGAAGTTTGTGTTTCTTGCTGTTGAAAACAGGATAATGACTTTAACCTCAGTGGACAAGCAGGCTTAGCAGGCAGGATCCCCCCTCTTCTTAAAAAAAAACAAAACAAAAAAAATGACCACCCACAGATAATAGGGAAAAAGCCAGTCAGTTGTTCTTTGTGCCAACCAGGTGGACAAATGATCCTCGTGCTCACCACCCAGTTCTTCTGTTTATTTAAAATAAACTGCTGTTGCTGCTACTGGAAGAGCAAAGCGCATCACTTTCTCTTTTTTTTTTTTTTTTTTTTGCCAGAGGATTTCCAGTAAAAAACCTGCCTGTTTTGCATCAATCACTGAGTCGGGAAGTAGGGGGGAAAAAAAATTGATTTATTTGGAGGAAAATTCTCTTTATTAGTTTAACTTTTCGGTGGTTTCTGAAGAGGTTGAGAACGATCGGAGTTTATGTGCCTTGCTCAACGGAAGATACTAAGCGAGGGTGGCATTTCTTAAACGTAGAGGAGGATTTTGAAGGTCCAGGTTTTGATCCACTGACATTTATTTACCCTCTGGTCATTCGTGGTGGGCACAAGCTCACTGAAACGCTGCTGTGGCCCCTCGATAACTCTGTTTTCTTTTCATGCCTGGACAAATGTTTTGCAGTTGTTTTTATTGTGGTCGACGATTTCCCTGGTAGGAAATGAGTCAGGGGGAACCATATCGCTGCTCATTACAGTGAACGTTTCTGGGACTTTTGGTTTACAGCCTCCCACCCGACACATGCCATTTGCAGAGGGGACTTCCACAGAGATTATTACAATAAATAGGCTTTCTCTGGGGAAAAAAAAATAAAAAAATAAAAAAATCCCACACTCAGCATGCACATCAAACATGCCCTGTTTCTTTCTTTCTTTCTTTTTTTTTTTTTTATCCCTACAACTCGTAAAAAGATAATAAAGCGCTGCACATGCCAGCTTGCAGAGCCTGGAAAGCCCTTGGCTGATTCAATTAGACATAAGAGGGCAAACATGGCCATCTAATTCAACACACACACACACACACACATCAAGTCATGGAAAGAGGGCTGTCAGAGGTCCGCGACTGAAACAGAGAAAGACAGATTGGTTGAAGGATGTGATGAAAAGTGCCAGCAACCGGAATGGACACAGTAACCCAATAGCCTATATATTCACAGACCCACTTTTAAATTCCAGGCCTACGGAGTCACTTTGCTGTTTTTAGTGCTGGGGAGGGGGTTGGTGGTGGTGGTGGTGGTGGTGGTGGGGGAGGCAGAATTTAGGGCTGTCGGTCCGAGCTGTCGGTCAGGCTGCCAGACTATTTCTGCCGCTGGAGAGGTCAAGGACGCGCTCACCTCCTTAACGTTTAAAGGTTTAAAGGAGAGCCGGAGCAACATGGGGTCTGGGCCGGCTCGGGTCCTAAATAACAGCTGGGGCCGCTTTCTGCTGGAATAATTGAGACACGTGCGCCCATGAGTATTGGAAATCCACTTTAAGTTCTCCTTAATTTATTTTTCCGGCATCTGTCCTGAATAAATACTGTGTACGGACAATTATCTCAATATAATTAAAGCCACAAGTGTATGGTAACACAAAATTGCAACGCTAAACAATTTGGTAAAAAAAAAAAAAAGTCATATTGCAATTATTTTGACAGATATTGTGATTGACTATTTTAATGGGGCTATTATTTTTGCATCATAATTTTCATTTTCACTGAAAAAACTATTAATGATGGTGTGATTTTTTTCTCAGTTTTGCAGAATATGATTTGTGGACCAGCCCTGTCGCATAGCAAGACATTTACAACGCTATTTTGCCACACATTTATTTTACCTTTATGAAAAAATGACAGCTCCTCCGTTTTGCCGTTTGGATGATATTTGATTGATTGTTCGGTCCTACTCTAAACTCTCCCAACCACATCAAACATGTGAATCAAAGTTTTCATCGATAACAGGTGTTGATTCTCCCGTGATAATTATTTTGAGCCGACTGGAGTGCTGATTGGAGAGTTGTTGGTCCACTTCCAGAGCCGGTGCGGCTCCATAGCCGATTTTCAAAATCATCACAAGTGGTAATATTAACCCTGATGAGTGTGGATTTCTCTAAACAGCGGCGCAGGGGTAGGTTTTTACACTCTCAGCGCTGACGGTTTTTTTGCAGCATGAGAAGCGAGTAAAACCTTTGATTTTTGCCAAATTCCTCTCGGGAGCCGGGGGGCAGCAGCTCTTTTCATGCGGAGAATAAATGTGACTTTTTTGCAGCTGAATCTATTTTCCAACTTAGCAGGGAGTATGGGATCCTCAAACTGAGCCACTCCAAATCCCATTTCGGTTGATGTTCCCTGCGGCTCTCCAGTGTACAACAAAATCCTTACATAACACATATTTTAGAAGAATACTGTAATTATAACCTCTGGCCTTTTTTGCGTTGATGGTTGATTTTTAGCTTATCGTTCAATTTGGGGGTGTTGTTGTAGTCTTAGCTGTCATATCAACCATGCACACCCTGATAGGCAGGAGGCAAATCCCTCTCCCCCTCTGTTTTCTCCACCCACAACCCACTGCGATGCCCTAATGATTACCTCGCTTGCCATGGTGCATGCAACAGATTTAGAAATTGTGCACCCTGCTATGATACCAACGTGGTAAATTCCAATCCTGTGAAGTATAAGAGTATGTCTTGGAAATAGGCTTTAGCCAGTATTTTTTTTTTATGACATTTTCGGTGCTCTGAAGAAATGGAAAGCAACCCGCAGAAGGTTTGGGTGGTGCCGGAGCCAAATGCTTTTTCCAGGTCTTGGAAATTAGAAGAACAACACGGAGATCCCCCCCCCCCCCCCCCCCCCCCCACCACCACGAGTGCACGAGTTGCACGTTGTTTGCTCTGCTTACCTTCTGCTGAGAGCCCTTGTACGTTCACTCCTCTGGCGTCCAGGAAGCTGAGGCAGGCGTCCACATTCTCGATCTGCCGGCACAAAGCGGAGAGACGGCGGACAGTCAGCACAAAGGACGGACATAGCAGGAATGAGGCGACACTTAACATTCAATGAGCCTAAATGTCTGCGGGTGTCGCTGGGAGGGCGGAGGACAGCGCCCGATCACCATATTACCCATAAAGCAGCTCATTGTCTGGTTATTACCCCGACCCCCGCTTGACCCTAGGCCCCGGCCGGCTGACATACTGGCCGCAGTGTGTGTCCCCACCTACACAGCCCGGGGTGCACACACACATACACACACATGCACGCGCACACACACTGTATGGTGATTCTTCTGTTCGCAGAGGTGTCGTGGATGCATGAGGTGTGCACGCAGGACGGCAAAATCAAGAAAGGAAACGGACAAAAGCGAGCTAGATGAGCTTTTTCTGGACAGACGGCGAAGCTGAAATGTCTTCAGAAGTCTTGAAGGTGATTTCTGCTCTCAAACCTTTAAAACTTTAGGGAGGCTTAGCTCAAAGCCATGACACTAGAGGACTAAGGCAGACGGTACAAAAGAGAGCACTACAGTGACGGTTAAACGAGTGGAGATTTTATGCACAGGACTGTTTGAGAGTGAAGATTAATGATCAGAGGTGAGTTAAATAATAATAAATAAAATAAATGGACTGCATTTCTATAGCACTTTTCTAGACTACTGACCACTCAAAGCGCTTTACGTTTGCCTCACATTCACCCATACACTGATGGCAAAGACTACCAGCAAGGTGCCTAGCTGTCCCTCCAGCAGTGAGGGGTTCAGTGTCTTGCTCAAGGACACTTCAACACTCTCTGGAGGAGCTGGGGATCGAACAAGGAACCAGACGACCGCTATACCTCCTGAGCCATGCCGCCCCTTAAAGTTCTCAGTATAACTGGACCTACTGAAGGACTTAACTGTTTTTTGAATTCTCTCCATTTTTCCCATCCACGCTCCAAAGCTAGAGCAGTTTATTTTAATTGATCCACTTTGGACGGAGCGTTTCAAAGAATCCATGGATGAATGTGTAGAGTTAAGGGCGTGTGTGGCCCACAGATGGAAATGGAGGAAAACAACAACAACAACAACAACAACAATGACAAGTTTTCAGATTTACCCAGCATAATGTGGACACAGCCACAGACACACAGACTGCAGGTGCATACACACACACGGGCTGCATGAGAGTTGAAAACACACACACACACAGAGTTGTTCATGCACACAAATACAAGTGTGGAGACAAACATGCTTTCTCACTTTATCACACACAGAAATTGACACACACACATAAATATGCACTACAATATATTATATGTAAATATGATATATGATGATAAACTGACATAGCGGACACTGACAAACACACACACACTTGCACAGGGAGTGTAATAGCAGAGCTGTGGTCCACTTGAGGCCTTTCACAACACAGAGCAGGGCTGAGTGGAGCCCCCCCCTCCTCCCGGCTGCAGAGTGACAAAGGCCCACTGAGGCTGCTGTTATTGGGGGGATTTTTGCATTCCTCCAGAGTGGCTAACGCGTGGCTCCATTAGCATGGTGGCCGGCCGCCAGCGCCTCTCTCCAGCTCTTTTTATGACAAAAGGTCAAAAGTCGGAGCGCTCCACTTCGGCACGACACGCCGAGGCCTCGCGCGGGGCAGCGACGGTGAGTCACGAGCTGAAACTCCCTCTCACTCTGTCACTTTGTCTTGTGCAGATAATGAGCCACCTCTGCAGATCCACACAGGCCACTCAGCTACCGGCAGAGCCCTGTCTTCAGCTTTTTCACATAAGAGAACGAGCACCTTCTCTAATTTTTTATGCGTATCTGATGATTGCTTTTTTCTATCATTCTTATTCTACTGTGAAAAAAAAAATCTTCCAATCCCTGGTTCATTTACGAGATACAACAGCCACGTGATGGACTCAGGTCTGGAAAAAAAACGGATTGCTTTCATACCACTTGTGAATGTACCGTGATTTGGAAGTGGTATGAGGACCTGGGACCCACAGCGCAACCTCGCTCATCCCTAATCCATGCCATCACTATTATCTCCATTGTAAAGTAACAGATGTTAGAGTAAACGCTGAAATAAACTGTCTGCTGGCGCTTTGGCTTCTGTGCATTTCTCATGCGTCCACCTTGGAAAGCTGCATCACCAGCGTACGTGGTCACTGAAGCTGGCCCACAAATCTGATATCAAATAACAAGATCCGAATTTTAGAGACAAATCTAAAGTCTAAGATGGTGAAAGGACACTTTATTGATATTTCTAATGTGGCCAGAATCAGTGATAACCCCCTGGGATGTGGAGAATTACCTCCATTGTGAAATACTCTCCACTTTACACTGTTTATTCTGTTGTTTACATTCTGTTTTATCTATTTATTCTCTATTGCACTCATTATCATTTAGCTCTTGTTTTTTAGCACTAGTTATATAGATTATATTGCACTAGTTATACAGACTATTTTTTAATGATTTAAACTGCCCCACAATTCCATCTCTGTTGTAATCCGGAAGCCAAGCGACAACATTTTGTTGCCAAAATCTCACTGCTGTTTTTTTTTTTTTTTTGGTGCAATGACAATAAAGAAAGTCTAAGTGTCTCAAATCGCGCACTTCCGTTAGTGCACTGTCTGTAAGTACACTTAGCTGGCAGTACACTTACAGTGCGCAAATTTCGATAGTGAAGGATGTCTCAATTGGCGCACTTCCCGTTGTGCACTTACCGGAAATGACGATCGCCACAGTCGGCATCAGGCGAGCCCCGCGGCACCGGCCGCTCACCTGTCAGATCCGGCAGACCTGACCGGGTGGGCGCGGTACCAGCCGGTGCCGCGGCCGGCCCGCCTGATGCCGACCGGAGCCGCGGTCGGCTTTGGTTTTCGATGGTAAAGTTATCCAGAAGTAGACGTGTACACATCCTATCTTCAAAATAAAAGCATCACCACTGCTTCTAAGGTGTTAGAGTTTTATTTTTGTAAACAACCGGAAGTGACTGTACTTTGCACAATCGCTAGCTTGAGAGTTATCCGAAAACGTCGAAGCAATTTTCAAAACAGACGTTATTTGGACAAACTGACCACATATTTGGAATCTACGTAGTTACTTTCTCGCCTGAAAAAAAAATTTAAACTTAATAAAGTGACATATTAACAGTCGTAAAACGAAAAGTCAACTCAGCTTTTTTAGGTAGAGCTACTTCCGGTCAGTGGTGCAGTTAGGGTGAGAAGTGTCCATCGTTCCACACTCAACTTTTTGACCGTTTTGAGTGTTCATCCGGGTATTTGCAGTGCACTGCATTTTGTTAGTATTTTCAGTGTGAACGCACTTATGCACTCAAAATACTCAGTGTAAGTGTAGAAGTGCGCGATTTGAGACAGCATTTATCTCAACAAGCTTAACTGGTTAAATAAAGGTCTAATAATAACAACACATGTCTATGGTTTTGGACGTGGTCCGTGTTACAGACGGTTGCTCTCTGCCGGTTTTCACCCTAAGCATTCTGATCTCCGTCTCGCCTCAGACAGCAGCGTCTCCTCAGCCACTGTCCCAGATTTTTGACACAGCCTCGATGTTTACACTGGTTTTATCAACTGGGGTCTCTCTGGTCCAAAACGCCGAAGGACAAGACGTCAAGCGCAGAGCCGCTCCATCTGCCTGACACACAACAACAGCCGCCCACAAGCACACACACACACACACACACACACATTCCCGCAGCAGACACAAAACCCCTCAAGATCACGGAGAACACCCTCACATGTGGCTTGCCATTCTCTTCCCACACTGACAGACACATGTGCGCCCGGGTGCGAGCTTGTTTGATTATCCCACACTCTCTTAGAAGTCCGTGTGTGGAGAGACATATGCTGAGCACGACGCAGGAATGCTAATTAATTCAGCCGTAATTAAACAGAGCGAGAGGGATGTGAGGGGGGGGACAAAAAAACACTTGATGCAAACAATGAATGCCGTCGTCTGAACTGTAAATATAAACCGGAGGCCTCTGCAGCAGGCCAGTTTCGTGCACCTATCTTGCGTCTATCCTGAATCGGCACCGTCAGGGTTGAGTCCTGGATTTGTCTGCGGTGTCGTGTGGGTGCAGAAATGTCTTGAGTGCCACACAGCACAACCAAAACCGGGGTGATGAAAAACCATAACACCTCGTTTCTCCCACAAGTGCCCAGACAGAAACCTGTGACTCCCAGCAGAGGTGACGCATCGTTCCCTCTGGCGGTCGAGTCGAACGTCCTCCGCTCTGGGCTCAACAGCGGCTGTGACCTCTACCGGCGCTTGGAAACTCACGGCGGCGATCCTTTCTCATTTCAAACAGAGGCAAACTGGAAATGCACGCCCAATCAGAAAGCGGCAAATAAGACGGGGAATGTGTTATTTCGTTATGTTAAAAAATGGCTAAGAATGGCAAAGGGTTTAGGGGACACCCATGGTAATTTCCCCAAAGACATTTCTAAACACTGGCAGTGAATTTCATCTCACAGACTCAAAAAAGTGACTTGGTCTTGAGAAGAATGTCAATTGAAATAGGAGTTAAGTATCAACAAGAGCTCTATAGAATATCAATAAGATATACAGTAAATTATATCAACAACATACAGCAGGACATCGATTATTTGATCCCTGACTACACAGACTGGCCATTTTTTCCCCTTTCCCACTTCAAACTGTGCACTACTCTCTAGAAGCCTACAGTACAATGTGTGTGTGTGTGTGTGTGCATGTGTGTGTGTGCCGCTGTTGCAAATCATTTCATATTGTCACAAAGTGAAAAAATAACCCTGCTGTTTCACTGGCAGGCCCACGTATTCGTTACGCAGGGCTTAATGTTTGTGCTGGTTTAAAGGCTATTTGTTCTCCAGTGAATGAGTCTATTATTCATTGGTGAGTTTGCTCCTGTGAGTGTGTGTGAGTGTGTGTGTGAGAGTGTGACTGTGCGTGCGCTGCAGCCACAATAAGCGATGTCTTTGATGCTGTTATTGTCCCGAAGTGTTTGTACACAACTGTAATTTTACTGACAGGCATACATATTTGATATGCGGTTTAAAAGGCTATTTGTACTACAAAAGTGTTTGGAAACACATTAATTATATGTTAAATTATTAATTAAATGGCCAAAATTGATCCAAAATACATTAATTCCCGAGGTGTTCGGGGTTCAGCTGTACTCACATATCTATTGTTGCTCTGTTGTTGCTGAATTTTAACAAACATGCAGGCCTGGCTGGACACCTGCTGCGTAATTATGAAACCCACCAGAGTTCTGGGCACAATATGCAACAGGGCAGCAAATTTAACGACCATGCCCAGAACTCTGGTGGGATCCATAATCGCTTTAGAGACGTGTTGAAATGCAGTTTCATGGTTAAAACACAGTCTGCATTGACTTGAATGGGAACTGATCATTTTTCCAACTTACAGATCAGATGATTTGAGACGATCTGTAAACACAACCGATTGGCACACGGGCCGACGTACCCAGCAGAGGCTAGTGTGGTGCTAAGCTAATGCTAATTTTCCATCTGACCTCCATAATGACGCCAAGACAGGGGCTGCTGGGAGATTCCATGACGCAACTGCAAAGCCCTCACGGATAAAACAAAAAAGCGAATTCCAGCGATTATTCCAAACTAGTCCTCAACAGAGCAGCTGTAGTTGTGCTTCTCCACGGGCCCCATCTGTAAACATCTGCCCGAATGAATGGCCCATAAACAAAGATGATATGTAATCAACAAGATTTGCATGGTATCAGCCATCTTTACAAAAAGGGGGACGTCTCAATTACACTGCACAGTGGTTCGCTTTCAAATATTTACAGCACCAAATAACTTGGAAGAGGCCTCGGCGCGGCTCTTTGCATCTGCTCCACAGCCGTGTGTGTGTGTGTGTGTGGGTGAGCGTGTGTGTGTGTGTGTGAAGTCATGTTTAATAGCTGATAAAGACTAAAAGGAGTGAACTCATAAACAGACAATAAATCTCTTGAGTCGGAGAGAGATCTGTGCCTTGTTTAATGGTTTTTAAAAGAGGACGGGAAAGAAAAATACGCCCGATCAAATCCATACTTTCTTCCTCCGAGCCCGGTCCTGGAACGACACTCCGACCAGAAATTTGGAGGCTTTGAGACGCGAAACCGCTGTTTGTTTTAAGTCGGTCTTAAGGCTCAAATGACGTAAACAAGCGGAATAATGATTGAAGGCGTTGATGACGGCTGGGGTATTAATGCTCCTCGGGGTTTTGGCGATGTCAAACCGCTAGTTTGGTGGGCAGCTCGGCTTTGTGGCATCCTGTAACAGCTTTTCGCGAAACCGACATCATTTATTTTTCCGACGCAAACTGGCATCAGGCGGATCCACATGAGCCATTAAAAGCCATTTGGAACGGGGCGTTTTGACGAGGCATGCTTCACTCAATCATGAGGTACTTTAAAGCAGAGGGGGGAAAAAAATATAAATTCAAAAAAAGACAAAAAAAGACAGGAAGACGACGTGCCACTCAGACAAGTCCGGGCGATCGTAACGAGGGCAAGTTGTTAAGTTTTACAGCCGTTTTGATGATAATACCCATTAAGCTATGCTTCGCTTACATCCCACATCACAAATCAAAATATTATTTTACGAGTGACAGCGGCGGCAGAGTGAGGAAAAGGCTTTGGTGCAGCTGGGTGATATCAGACCGCGGTGTTGAGTATGAAACGGCTCTCTCCGGTTTAATCCCCCAGACGAAACCTGTCCTCGCTATTGTCTCCTCCAAAAAAAAACACTGCATGTAAATGTGTGGACGTCCAGCGGTCGAGACAGAGGTAAGGGGAGGAAATGGAGGAACTGACAGGCTGAACGAGCCCCTCACATCCTCCCTGTGCTTCAGGAAGGAAGACTGCATTAGCACATCATAAAACAAAACTCTACCACCTCTCCCTTTGTTACCGGAGCACTTTTTTATTCCCTCTGATGGCCGCAATAAAGAGAAAAAACGTTTCCTTTTTCCAAAAAATGATTCTTGGAAGCGACAAAATGCAGCAACAAGTTAACTGGGATTATCCTTGACACTGTAATTGTGTGGCTTTTTTGTTTACTTGCATTTTATTTCCAGCCATTAACTTTACATCAAGTAGGTTTTGACTTAATTTTGCACGTTGCTACTTTTTAAAAGATAATATAAGAGAAGATAAGAGGATGAGGGTAAGGGTTACGTTTATATAAGACAAGACAAGAAGAGGAAAACTTTATTGTGCCAAAGGGAAATGTGTCTTTGGCTCAGTTCTTGCACGATATAATAAAGTGGCCATTTGTAAATTGGTCGATCGCAGCGCTATTACCAATAAGTGTTCAGTCAGCAACAAAGACAAGTTGGCTCCTCTGTGCTGTCAGGATGTTTCATCCCTTGGTAAAACATGGTTATTTATTCCTATTTATTTATTTATTCATACAAATTATGGTGGGCTTAATGTGCTTATTTTATGCTTTATGTACAGTATTTTATGTCTGTCCTGTCATCTCCTGTCTTTTTTTGCTCTTAATACCATCGCTGTAGCATTTCCCTTGTGGGATAATAAAGTTTAACTTAACTTAACTGTAAATGAACTATTTCCAGAAAATGAGTTATTGGGTTCCCTTCACCTTTTTTTTTTTTTGTTTTGTTTTAAGTTTTTCTTGTAAGTTTGCTTTAAATGAGTCGCAGTGCTTTTTGGTTTTCTTAGTTTCTTTTTAAACATCAGTAAACGAATAAAAAACCAATAAAAAAGGACAAACAAACAAACCATTCAGTGCTTAACTTTTTTTTTTTTTTTAACTTTTTTTTACTTTTTATTGTAAGTGTGCTTTAAATGAGCTGCAGTGCTTTATAGTTTTCTTAGTTTCTTTTTTTTTTTTTTTTTTTTTTTTACAGCAACAAGTGTTTCCTCGACTTGACCAAAAGTTCGGCAGCACGTCACGCTGAGTGGTGGTAAAAAAAAAAAAAAAAAAAAAAAAAAAAACCTGTGACTGTATGTTTGCCGCTTAACTCGCTCGCCTCCCTCCTCGCCTGAGAAATATGTGCTGAGGCACGTCGGGCCTCTCCGAAGGTATCAAGTGACTGATGTATGACGGCTGGGATTGGAAAGTGTTATAGCATAAACGCAAAGTACAAATGGGCCAACGCCTCAATTACCACTTTCCTACGGGACAGAAAACAAGCTCCTTGAAGACGGCACTGGAAACCCAGGCGTTAGCACTTTACGGCACACGGGCACCGCTCAGTAATGGAAGGGTGTCTTTCCAAAATGTTACAAATCTGCTTACAAAAAAAAAAAAAAGCCACCTGAAATTCATCAGCCAATACAAAAAAAAACAAAAAAAAAAAAACAGATAATTCCAACTTTGACTCAGAATCAAACGTCCAAGTCGTGATGCATTTCACTTTTACTGGCCTTAATTATTTTTTATGATTAGCTATTTTCCTTTTATATTCTCTTATGAACACCCAGTTCAAATGGCGCATAAAGATTTTACAGCCCATATCTGAATCTTATTTTGAAAGCACATGTAGTGGCCAAAAACGTGTCTCCCTGTCTTCCTCGCAAACATGTAAGCGAAGGGGTCAGAGGTCAGAGGTCAGGGACTGTCGCCTTGCACGGGGACAAATTCAGCAGCAGTCAGTACATTTTTGAACACTGTTTTCTTTCACTTCCACGAGCCTGAAAAAAAAAAAAAAAATCCATCACTTCCAAAACCACTGCATTATCTTTTAAAGCCAGACTGCTGGGAGATCAAAATCAATACGAGCCAGCCCTCACAAAATTTAGTTTTGTCATTTGATAACATTTTTTTTTATTTTTTATCTTAAGCACAAGGCAGAATGCTGCAAAAAAAATAAAAATCACAAGTTTTTCGGGTACTTATAAATTCCTCTGGGCACTAGAAACCTAATGAGCCATCACTCAGCGGCGACACAAAACTGCTGGGCTGCTTTTTATAGCCACAATATACTTTATTAATCGCTGTTGTTGAGCGCAGCTGCTTTGAAATGGAAGCGTTTACAGGCAGACGAGACCAAAGCGCCGTCCTCTCCGCAGCCGAGCGCTAATCAAGAGGTTTCAGGGAAAAGGAGGCTTGGATTATTTCTTTGTTTGGCCTTGATACACTTGACATGTTTTTTTTTTTTTTTTTTCTTTCTTTCTTTCTCCCGTCGCCGGTGACAGCGGGAGTAAACGATACGGCGGCTTTGAGCGCTTCACTCCGCTGTCATCAGATTTGCGAAGCCTCGTCCTTTCTTCTACAAAACGAAACTATCGTTCACCACTGAATTATGACTTTGGTTATTTTCAACCTGGGCTTTTAGTGTCTTAGCTTCTCCCATCAGGGCGATTCGTTGAGTTAAAGTTTGCAAGACCATATCCCATCAGTTCAGCCCAAAAAGCGACTAAAACACTTCCTCCCGGCACATTCACACCCACACCGCACTGAGACCTGCCTGCATCTGATTTTTCACTCATCCGCCTCCTGAAAACCCCGATGTTTACCGGGGTATTAGTTGTTATTTTAACATCACAGTGAATATTATGTGACTATGAGCTACCGCCTCGTGTCAGCCTCCTACCGGTAATTATTTATTTTGCAGGTGCCAATATCTCCCACAAATTATGGCAAAGGAAGTGCTGAACGTGGCAGGGAATTAGCAGTCCTATGTGGCAGACATCTGAATTATGAGTTACATCCTCACAAACACAATCCGGTGTTATTTATAGTGAATTTACTGTTGATTTCAAGTGTATAGGGTTGCAAAATTCTGTGAATTTTCAAAGTCGGAAACTTTCCATGGGAATTAATGGGAATATATGGGAATTAACAGGAATTTATAGGAATAATCTGGAAATTTGCAAAATTGCATGTTGGCCTATAAGTGGGAACTTAATGTAGTTGAAGAAAAAACGTCTTGCAGCACAATCCTGGTTAAAACAACCAGATTTAATACAAATTCAGTTGAATTTCCACACGACTCGGCCTCCATCTGAGCCCACGGACGACACCCAGTCAAGGAGGTTTTGATGATATGACTGGGGTAAATAAATTTGACCTATGGTATTAAAGTTTAACTGGGAAAAAATAAGTCAAAATGTGTTTAGTAGCTATTTAAGAGGCTTTCTATCAGCCAGCGAGCTCCACTGTGATGCTGGTTCTTCTGCCCTCTGCTAACCAGTTTTCTTAGAAATACAGTTTTCATAAAAGAATGTAGGTTCTAGTTTGATTTAGCTGCTGACTGAGGAGTGTTCATCTGTTCATTGAGCCTATGTCTATTCATTTATCCACCATCAATCTTGAAGGACTGAGGAAAAAAAAATCTACTCAAAATAAGTCAAAGTCAAAAATGTCATTAGTTTGCATGCATGTCTGCTTATGACAAAACAAAATTTCCAAAATTCCCCAGCTGAACTTCCCATTGAAAGTTTCTGGAATGTTTCCGGAAATTTACCAGTAATTTTCCGCCCCTTTGCAACCCTACAAGTGTATAATCCTCACCAGGGCATGCACACAGAATGAAGACAGAGGTATAACACAGTCAGCAGGTGTGAACAGGTAGGCACAGGTGGACAGGTGTGGATTCATACCTGCTGACGGTGTTACACCTCTTCATTTATTCTGTTTGCATGCCCTGGTGAAGATTCATCTTGAAATGTTGGCATTGCAATAACTAAACAATCAGCTTTACATCAGAACTGCAAATGTGTGACCCGTTTTGTCATTTGCTTGATTTTTTTCTAGAGTCGGCGCCTCACTGATCTCAGTGTGTGTTGCTGCCACGCACGCTCCGGTTTTCATATTTGTAAAATGGTTTCGGATGCCGGCGTTCCAATGATTATGCAAATCGACGCTTCATCCGAAAAATAGATATTATTCACGCCGGGTTGTCTTGAATGTCTGATGGAAAAAAAAGTTTTTAAAGCACACGCCTCGTCGAGGAAACTGGAGCCATTTCTATTGGATGACTGGAGTTGGTTGGTAACTTTATCAAACAGCAGCAAAAAGGATACAACCGTTTCTGTTTCACATTCTCAAAGTCTTCATGCAGCATAAGTCTCTTTTTACCACACATTCAAAATGACGTAGACTGAGTAGGGGAGAGTGGGGTAAATAGTGCCAATTTTTACTTAAAGTGCCTTTAAAGCGAGGGGATTACAGTAATGCCTCCAACTAAAATATGCACATATAGTTTAGGATGTTGTGCATCCCTGGGAACAATCACTTTGGATCTTATATAAACTGTTTGAGAAATATAGCTTTCAAAAAAAAAAAAAAAAAGTGGTTTTGTGGCACAACTTGCCCCCAGTGCGGGGTAAATTGTGCCATTAGAGAGAATACACTGGGGTAAATTGTGCCATTGATAACTGAAGTAAAACAGATCATTTTAATCTCACAAATGATAATGCTATATAAAAGCAAAACAAATTCAATACAAAATTATTTATTTAACATTTATTTATTATTTTAACAAGATCACAGGCCACTTTTCTATAACAAGTCCATTTTGAAAAAAATGCATCCCCCAGCTGTTTTGAGCTGACATCATGCTAACTGTATAGACTCATGGTGTAGCTTATTAAAGTACTAAAACCTGTGTGAACTGTTTTCAAAGTTTTCTGTAATTGTTCAAACACAGCAATCAAAAAACCTTGATCATAGAAATTTTACTTTGGAGGGCAAAAAAATGTTTTTTGAACTTAAATGTTCTTACCTCTCAAGCCATGTGTCTCCCTTCTTTGCAGGATGAGTGAAATGGATGCCTCGTCAAAAATATGTGGTCACATGACCAACTTCTTCTATGGTTTTCTAGATAACAGGGGTGGCACTACTTGCCCCTTGGCACAAATTACCCCACTCTCCCCTAAATGATTCAATAAATATAATTTTTGGGTGAAGTATTCCTTTAAAAGCTGAAGGAAAAATGAAATCACGTTCTTTTTCCCAGGTGAATGTGACAGAAAAACAGCAGCCAGCAAAGCAAACAATGAAAAAGTCTTAACATTTTGCCTGATAATTGTCCAGTCACAGATATATAAAGACATGTGACTGATCGCTCAATTATGAGCCATGGTGGAAATTGCTGGATTTGTCTTGGAGAACAGAGATCTTACAAACCGAGGCGCCTAAGTCTTTAAAGTCTCAAAAGTTTGAACACAATCAATCATCATGATGGTAAAAAGCGAGACAATGAGGCCGCGGTTGAAAATAATCAGAATGATCTCTTCAGGATTCCTCACCCCTCCATCTATCATCAACTCTTCTCTTCTCTTCAGAATAAGAGTCTGACACTTGCGCTTCCACCCGGTTCGTCTCAAACAGATTATCGATCGGGCCTCCGCACGCGGCGCCATCACTCTCCACGTGCTCCGGGTGGGTGACGGCTGACAGGTCATGAATCAAAGCGGATCAAACCAGACAGGAGCGGTGAAGTGGAGCTGGGAGCAGCTGATGGGCAGCGGGGGGGCTGGGCCGGCCGACCCGCCTCATAATCCAGGGATCATCACTCATCACGACAAAATCCAAAGTAAAGAAAGTTTTTCTCAGCTGGTATTGACTGAAGAGCTGCGTTATGCAATATTGATTTTGGTGACAGTCCGCACTTTTAATCCTTTTCCCTGACTGAGATTTCTCAGATGGGGATCTGTCTTTCCTAAATCCTTTAAAAAGAGGGTTTTTGTTCACTATTAGAAAGGCCGTGATGCTGTTTCTCACACTACAGTCAAGCGACGTCCAGATTTTTCAGGTTAGCTTTTATGAAACTGTATGCCATAAAACTTTTTCTAAACCAAGCAACTCAACTTTTCTGAAGCAAAAAAAACAACAAAAAAAAACCTTTAATCAACCAAATCTCTCCGAGCCAAACTTGTTTCATGTTCTTTTCCAAAACTTTACAAACCGACCAGCCCAACTTTTCAGAATTAAAACAAACTTCTTCAAACAAAATCAAACTTTTCTAAACCAAATCAAGCATTTCTGAGCCAAATCAAACCTTTCCAAACCAAAAATTAAGACGCAAGACACAACTTCAGCATCCACAGTATCTAATGTGTTTGGGTAGATAACGCTTCTTATATAGCCGATTTTTCATCAAGTCACAACTCATATTCTTGTATATAAAATAACTGTTTTATTTAAGGATTTTCTGGCTGCAACGTTCCCGTTTCTCAAAGGTCCCGGCAGCTCAGTCGGCCTATAAACACAAATGATGTATAATCAACAGGATCTGCATGGCAACGCCCGCCTTCATCCAGGGACGTCTCAATTATGCTCTTTAGTGGCTCATTTTCAAATATTTACAGCATCAAATAACTTGGAAGGCCTCCATGTGGCTCTGCGCATCTGCTGCACAGACAGCGTGTGTGTGTGTGTGTGTGTGTGTGTGTGTGTGTGAGAGAGAGAGAGAGAGAGAGAGAGAGAGAGAGAGAGAAAGAGTGTGAGAAACATTCATTGGACAACGGAGGAGTAAAGTGAATCTCTCAGCTAATCTCTTTGATTGGAGTAAGAGCTCATTATCATGCATGTTGATTATGTTCTCATTAAAAAAAACAAATGCAAAAAAAAAAAACAGAAATTGATGCAACACGTCTACAAACATTGCCTCGCTTGTCGTTTTCTCTGTTGCCGTCTCTGTCTCCTGCTCTCGTGTTCATTTCATTTCAGGCGGTAAGCTGACACTCTCATGCAGAGCGACTTATGACAACAACAGCAGAGCGAGCGGTGAGTCCTACATCAGCAACACGACAAAACATCAAGAGAGGCTTTGCAGCTGCATCACAAATCTCCTGCACCTGGAAGATCTGCTGCAGACCTGACTAAGGACACATAATGAGCTGAAAATACATGCAACTGTATAATAATAATAATAATAATAAGGGAGGTGCTGATATGACGCCCTTGACCCACAGAGAGAGCCACACACACACTTCAGAGTGAATTACTTTGCATAAAACGCAGACGAGGCAAACGCACAAGCTGCATTTTAAACATCAATCATCCGCTGTGTCACGTGGGAGCGCATTAGGCGGAGCTAAAGGCAGGAGACAACCGGATGAAGAGTAAAATTTTTATTCTAAACTCAAGGCAGGAAATGCGGGAATCAGGCAGACTGAAGAGAAACACAGGAAAACTGGCAGGAACACGCAGCGATCCTGCAAAAACACCAAACAGAGACTTCAATACTGACTGAACTAACAGGGAGACAAAGCACAGGGAACAGGGGAGGGGAGCTGATTGGCTGAAACTCAAGGGGGCGGGGCTAACGGGAGAACGGAGGACAGGTGTGGAGAGAAACCACCTGGGAAGAAACTGAACATTTACAAAGTCAAACACAGGACAAACCCGTGCTTAAAATGTGAAAATAAAGTATCAACAGCTGTGACACTTAAATTCTACTAGTTTAAGATAAGATAAGATAAGATAAGCCTTTATTAGTCCCACCATAATTAAAGATAGGAAAAAAACATAGAAATAAAGAAATACATATGAATAACTGAATGCTACATAATCAGTATTGCATGTGCATGTGCAAATGCTCTACCGGGAGCATTAAAAACAAACCCTTACATGACATTTTCCTCGTTATTAATTTTATCCATGAATGTGTGTTAAATGTCATGTGCACTGTATATGTGTAAGATCGTATCTGGTCTAATAAAATACGTAAAAAGTTAACACGGTTAAGTTTTTAACTTCAACAGGACAACAATTTCAAGTAGAACAGGAGAAATTTGATGTTTTTTATGCGTTCCTACCGACAAGTCCTCCAATCCAGACGACCACACAGGAGTGTTTCCTAAATGTTTAATGCATACACCACAGAAGCCTCTCGATTACAACCATTTCCTTAAGAGAGGCCCGTTTCCTGAGTTCACCAGCGCTAGACACTAAAAATACTTGGTTATAGTTATGGTTAAAGTTATGGAAAGTTAGCTAATGTTAGTTTTTTACCTGACACGGCTCTAGCTTGGATCTGAACCCGGGTCAGCTGAGTGAAAGACCTGCTGATTGATCCATCTGTCACCTCATGTGGACATTTTGTCGCCACATTGTCATTACCTACAGGACCACTAGAGGGCGCTTAACTTTTTTTTTTTTTTTTTTTTTTAATTTTGAACATGAATAAATTAATAAACACAGGACAAAATAAAGACATGAACAAAAAGTAAACAGAAAAAGCAAACAACAACCAAAGAGCCAAATGAATTTGTCATTTGCATGTTCAAAAGGGAGTGGGAGGAAGTCACTTCCAAATAATAATAATGATAATAATGATAACGATAATGATGATGATGATAATAATAATAATAATAATAATAATAATAGTAATAATAATAATAATCACAACATAAACAAAACAAAACAAATACTAATAATATAATAGAAATAATAATACTCAAGAGAAGAAAGAAAAAAATAAATACATAAAAAAGAGGGGAAAAAAAAACAAAAAAAGAGGCTAATGTCAACCATCAGTGCTATTTATAGTTTCATCTGCACATACAGTTTCATATACAGTTTCATATATACACAGTTATACAGTTTCACCTTTAACCACAGGTGGTAATAAGCTACTGTACAAACGACCTGTGGGGTTATTTTTTGCCGTTTTGTGAGGACAGTCCCGTTCATACAGACGTATCGATCAATTTTCAATCAATCAAACTTATCAACTCAGCAAAACAAACAAACAAACAAACAAAACAAACAAAAAAAAAACACTAACACCGGTGTAATTTTGCTTTAACACACACATCGGTGCCCTCGCTTCTGTCAAACTGGATTTATGATGCTGGAGTTCGCCAGCGCATCAGTTAGATTAATAATCTCGCAGCCTGTTATGCTAGAGAAGAGGCAGGAAGCCTTTTATTTCCTGCAGGAGCCTGCCGTGATATTAAAGTGAGCAGGGGGAAGATGAACGACACCAGGATGGGATTCCCGGGTGGAAGCGGTGCGATTAGTGTTTTGTGAAGGCTGAAGGAAGGGAGTGACACACACACACACACACACACACGGTGCTGCAGTGTCATCATGCCTCAGTAAACATTACTAACATGACTGTCGACAGGCCGCGCGCTCGGCTCTGTCTTACCTCCTGCGGGTCGGCGAGGTCAAGCTCCTCGCTCTCAACACTTCAGTTTACACGACCCGCTGACCAGACAGGACGCAAACACCGCCGCGGCCCCTCTGGCTTCCTATTGGCTCGCTACCTTTTTGGACTTACGGCAAAACAAGAAGTGACCCCCCCTCCTCAGGACCCTTCTCATGTCAGGCTGCGTTCAGTTTATTCATTATAGCAGCTTATAGTAAAACCATAAAAGCTGCAAATGTTTACTCTTCATCAAGAAAAAGCATTGATCATAAAGATATACAAAAAACAGATAAACGTATAACCATAAGAAATATATTTTAATGCCTTTTTATGTTTTTTTTATAGCTTCAGTTTCAAATTTATTTGCCTTTTTCATTAAAATGTATTGAAATCCATAGAGAAACATGATTATTCAAGAAACATACATGAGACAGGTTAAAAAAAAAAGAAGCATGTTAACGCTTATATATGATATTTATGGAGTTAATAGCACTAGTAACTGTGCCAACAGTGAGAACTTAAACTTTACGATACATATTTCAAAGTTTATTTTCTGCATGAGTGAAGGGCCGATCATTGTTTGGCTGCTGATTGTGTAAATGTGCACTCGACGTGATTTTGGAGCAGAACACACACCTGTCTAATCAGCCGGGATCACAAAGTGGGGCAGCTCCCATCACCGCCGGCTGAGACGCCCCCTAATCGTCCAAATCAAATCCTGGCATCGGGTGTCATCGTCGCCGTTAGGGAAGCAGCGAGCATCTCTGTTTGTTCGATTTTTTCCTCTCTTGTCACTTTGGTTTCCTTTTGGTCCAAAACGTCACACACCGGCCAAAATGGTAAAACGTGCTGTGTGCATGATTTCCAAATACTGAAGCCCAAACTATCTCCAAGACAGTGCAGCTTTAATTAAACTCATGGGTTGTAATTTTTGCAGATGCCGAATCTCAGCCGTGGTCATGACCTTTGACTCTTGCAGCCTGCAAAACCTCATGGCTGCAGTTTTCCTTTTGAGGGCAGAGCAGAACACAAGCTGCGTTTCTGTTCGAGCGGCACTCAGCAATCAGCCGAAGCCCCGACACTTTCCCACGTCACGCCGCAGGTGTTTGAGGAGGATTCATTAGAGGCCGAGAGGGTGAAACATGGAGAGGAGGCGGGAGAGTGCACTGCAAAAACGCAAAATCTTACCAAGATTGTCTTATTTCTAGTCAAAATATCTCATTACACTTAAAATAAGACATGATCACCTCAGAAGTAACTTGTTTTTAGACAATTTTCACTTGTCTCAAGTGAAAATTTGCTTGAAACAAGTGAAAATTTGCTTGTTTCATTGGCAAAATTTGCCAGTGGAAAAAGTGAAAATTTACTTGAAATAAGTAAAAATTAGCTAGAAACAAGAAACAAATTTTGCCAATGAAACAAGCAAATTTTCACTTGTTTCAAGCAAATTTTCACTTGAAACAAGAGACAATTGTCTAAAAACAAGTTACTTCTGAGGTGATCATGTCTTATTTTAAGTGTAATGAGATATTTTGACTAGAAATAAGACATTTTTGACTTGAAATAAGACAAATGATCTTGGTAAGATTTTGAGTTTTTGCAGTGCGGAGCCAAGAGCGCAAGTCGGAAAAGTCGCTCAAGTGTAAATGAGCTGCCAGAGACGACGGTCTTTGGGTTGCAGCAGAGCCACATCAGAACGGGAGGAACGGGCTGGGAGAGAAAAAGAATGGAAGGATGGAGTTGTGTTTGATTCCCGGGCTTTTCTCTTTCCCTTTAAATGAAACCAGGACAGAGAGCTGAGCCTAACACAGCCAGACAGAGAGAGAATGAGTGAACAGGACTTGACTGATTGATTTATACTTTATTACTCCCGAATTACCACATTCACAGTGGATGAGAGAGCGAGCGGAGAGGAGCTGCAGCTGGCGCGACGCAGGCCAACGAGCAGAGCCGGATCAAAGGTTAGCAGTCCTTCACTGCGCCCTTTTTTTAACAAGCCGCCTCTTTACTCCCTTAACAGAACATCTGCTGATGTCGTTCAGCCATAATGACTAATTAAAAGCTTCCAATTGAGCTACAAGTGAGCCTGTAACGAGCCCACAGGTGCCCTGTTTGCGCCGCTAAACCGGCTGACGTGTGAGAGGGTCGGCCTGCGCGCCAGAGAGAGCGTCTCTTGTAAAGACCCGGGCCCTTCGCAGATGAACAATGGAGGAGGCGCGGATCCAAAGAGGATTTGCAGCAGCAGGAGAGAGCGGGAGGCGATGTTCGCACAGCAGGAAGGCAGCGACGAGTTTTAGGGCAACAGCTGCTGAGGAGTTTAAGGCGCAGACTGCACCCCACGACTCCTCGGTGCTCGATTTTCAACACGGCCACGTCTCTGCTCCACGCAGGCTTCCCGCTCAGCATGAGGTGTAAAATTCCCAGACTTTTCCATGGGTTTCCATGACTAACGTGTTGAATTTCCATGACCCACATAAATGTAGCATAACGTTTTTTTCCATCCTTGACCAAAATGTTAGTCCCTCTGCACTCGAAAATGTGATTTTGTTGTGTTTATGTCTCGTTAAATGTCTGACCTTGACTGTATCTGTGCAAAGGTTGAGAGGTGTTTTCACAATCCTCTGCTGAAGGTGGAGGTTTCTGTACACTTTTAATAAGAACAAGCTTTAGAGTTACATTTAAGCCACAAATGTTTTTTTTTTGTTTGTTTTTTTTTCATGGAAAGAGTGAAAAAATAACTTCTATATATGTAATATTGATGAACAGAGATTATTTTTATGGGTTTAATAAATGACTGGAGGTGGACTTTAAATCCACTTCTGATTCAGACGTCTCATTAAAGTTTATTTTTCTGTTTTATTCTGTGGAGAACATGAACATAACATCAACACAATGCAAAATATTACATTTGGTGAACAACTAGGTCCTATTTTTTTTTTTTTTTTTTTTTACTGTGGCTGAAAAAAAAATCTGTAATATTCCATGACTTGCCCAAAGAATTTAGTAAATTCCCTGACTTTTCAAAATTGCATGACTTTCCAGTAAAGACCTGCAGGAACCCTGTCTCTTCTGTTCCTCCAATCCCACAGCACCTGGAATCACCTAGCAACCAGACGCCCTAGCAACCACTCGGTAATCCCCGGCAAACATCCACATTTACCCTAGCAACCACATAGCAACCATCTATAAACAACCTTGTGACAATTTGCATACTGTAGCTACACCCTGGCAACAGTCAGAGAGAGCCTTTGTTTATTATCATCAATCAATCTATCAATCAAAGCTGGCAAATCAATACAGTTACCTAGAGGCAGTACCACAACTGAGGTACAGTACCACAAAACATCCCATTGACGGACATCTACTTTTGATTTTTAACCCCAGAAAAAAAAAGAATCATTCATTTAGCACCTAGAAACCTGGTGTTATTGTCTTATTATATTGTCTTCTAACAGTAGATAAGCAGATGTTTATATCATGGAAGGTTTGCTGCAAATGCAATTCCCTGCTCCTCAAATCGTCCATTTCCATGCATGCACCTCTGGGATAAGCCCACCTTAACCACAGTCGTGTATCAGTGGCCACCGAGCGGCTCCACTGCGGCCGGCGGAGGCTCGCTGTCTTTCTTAACAGAGGTTGTTGAGCCAGATAAGAGCAGTTCTTAATCCCTTACCCCATGTGAGCTCTTCCAGCCAGTCGCAGTTTTGATCAGGTGTAGTCCCAGTTCCCTTTAATCTCCACCCTGTCTGAGAGCGGCGTCTGCAGATACACTGTGACACCGTCGCACTCCTTTGTGACTTTTTCTTCTCTTGCATGGAAAAAAAATGTAATTTTTTTCTTTTTCACCATGGCCCAAAGCCTTCCTTGGGGGAAGCGTTCTTTTGCCAAATTTTCCCTGCCCATCCGAGGGATTCAACCGAGCAACCCTCCAGTCACGAGCCCGCTTCTCTCCGGTCGGGGCATCCATCGCCCCCTGATAGTTTGGACAAGATGAGAGAATGAGCTTGGCTGTCCCAGCTCCCTACAGTTATGTTTCTGCACTCCAAACTGGGCCATCTGCCACTTGCCCTTTTCAGATGAGTGACTGCCAATCTCTGGGCATGCAAACTGACATCAGGGACCTTTTAGGAGCCCTGAGTACCTGTCAAACGTTTGTCAGTATATTTCCAGGCGAACTGATCCCCATTTTCAGGTGAGAACAAATGGTGTACTCATATCAAAAAGCTGAGGAATAACGTCACCGGTTGTTTTAGCCATAAAGGAAGCGGGGCCAGAGGCTGGAAACTAGGATCACGATCAATCAGAAGCTGAGATTAACGCTGAGCCGAGTTGGTGATGAAGCGCCGGGCCAGCGGAGATGATACGAGTGTGCGGCTCGTGCTGCTGCCTGACTGGCCTGCAGGCCGCCAACACATGGGCCCCAGATGAGCCTGGAGGGCTTCTGCAGCTTCTGACAAACACTACAGACTCAATTACAGCAGCACTCGGCTGCAGCTTACTCAGACCAAACCTTAGTGATGCCAAAACACCGTGAAGTCATGTTTTCCTGGTGATGCTGATGTTATTTCCACATAAGATCAGGAGTAACACGCACTGCCACATTCACTTCCATGAACTTCCAGTATAGATTTCAAGAGTGAATTTTCTCAATGTCCTCTAGACAACTGTGCCATGATATGGCATTACTTGTATTTCTCCCATCCAATAACCATCACAAAATATTTAGTATCTATTATTAACTATTAACTATTAATATTTGATATTTATTCATTTTCTTAATGCTGCACAGACTTGTTTATCTCAAATTGACAATTTGACTTTTAATTGCGCTGTTTCTTTTAAAATTGTTTTTGAATCGTGACACAGTATCTCGTTCTTATGTACCTGCATAAAAATGACAATAAAGTGAATCTGAATCTGAATCTGAAAATCTTGATAATAATCTCACAAATAATCTCGCAAACTTCGCATGTTAGGTTATGTTTTTCAGCGTTTCAGTCATAAGACCACCAACCTTCATCATCTCTAGGAGGTTTCATGACTTAAACATCAAGTCAAGTAAAAAAAAAAAAAAAAAAAAAAAAACCTCACAAAGCATGTAAAAGCAACAAAGACAGAGGTAAAAGCATGGAATACAGAAGTTCAGATAACACTTTACAAAAAGAGTACAACAATTAACGTTAGTTAATGCCGTAATGGTTAATTCACTGTTAGTTAATGATTATTATGGCATTTACTAAAGTTAATAATATCTACAATAACCCTTAAATAACATAAATTAATACCTTAGCATGAACAGCATTAGTACATGATTCTTAGACACATTAGTTAACGGTTAGTTAACTGTTACTTCATGTTTATTACCTGTTACTTAATGTTTATTACAGCATTAACTAACGTTAATTGTTGTACTCTTATTGTAAAGTGTTACCCTTAAGTTCATATAAATAAATTCAACTGAAAACATGCTGTACATAAGTTAAAAGCAATTAAAAGCAGTGTGATAAAAACAAAAGATGGTTGTGTGGATGAGCCAGTATTACTCTTCTCCTATTAGAGTTAAGCTGAGGGTATGAAAGATTGTTTGTATCTGTTGGCTTTGTCTGGAGGGCGTCTGAAGTATGAAACACTTCTGCAGAGTGGCTGTGATGTTGATGCAGACCTTGACCAAGTTTGTAAATGCACTTTCTGTTTTAGACTGAGAAGCATACCGACACAGAAAAGGAAAACTTAAAACTGATAAAAGTTAAAGCACAAAGTTGAACGCCGAGGTGAAGCTGCATGTGCTTGACGCTGATATCGTTTAAACTCTTAAAATTTTAAAAGCGTTCAAAGTTCACCGCAACGTCGCCTCCCTTTGATGTCTTTCGCAAGACGCTGCCATCGCAAATTATTCACGAGGCTGCGATGTTGAACTAAAGCGATTCATCTCGAGGGACGCTTTACCTCCCAGCAGGGGGGTTAGTGCACCTCAAAACCTCAAAACAACATTCAGCTACTATCTATTGTGTCCGTACGTTAGTGTCCTCTATGAATCAGAAACATGGAAACTCAATACTGCAAATGAAAAGCAAGAAAAAGGGAGGTTTATTTTAATGTGTAAAGATGCTGCATGTCAGATCTGGTGCTTTCAAAGGCGACCTGTAAAGTCTGTCTCCAGTCGCTGCCGCATTTCCGTCTTCACATGAGACTTTGACAAGTGTTTGTTTATCCTGACATCCTCTGCTGAGGTTGCTGGAAACTAAACACACACACGGAGACAGACGCACGCGCGCGCTGCGAAAACAGCAAAGTCATCTGTATTCCCGCGAAGCGCTCTGTGGTTTGCTAATGATGTCTGTCTATAATGAGGCGGATTAGTGTTGCGAGGCCTTCCTATTTTCTGCTGAATGGGCCTCTTCTGCCATCCCCCGCCTGCCGCTCTCGTGTTGGAGCGCGATTCTTCTGAGGAATGAGCTCCAAAGGAAAAAAAAAAGAGAAAAAAAAAAAGAAAAAATCAAATCTTCTCTGCCGTTCAGAAAGCAGGGCGCATATCTAATTCCTCTGGATGTCCGCACAATTATGAGAAACTGCACTGTCAGAGGGCGTTAGGTTTAACACGGGAGACGGATTGCCGAACGCGCCCGCGAGGTGAGTGAGATGTATTCGGGGAGAAGCCGCGAGCAAAAAAAAAAAAAAAAAAAAAAAAAAAAAGCCCAGAGCCACAAAGTGAAGTCTTCGCAAACACCGTGTGAGTCTCTCAACCCGCACAGGGCTCATTTACATTCTTACATCACATGCGTTTAGCTGACAGTCCAATCCGGAGCGACTTATGATGAGTGTGCAGCTGTAAAGCGAGCTGAAATCCCTCCATCGCCCAAAAAATGATAAACAACCCGGGGAAGAGTTCGAGGTCGGGACCACAGCGCTCTGACAATATTTGCAGTTTCCAAGGAGGATCATGTAAAGGAGAAGTGCTGGGAGAGATAAAAAAAAATAATAATAAAAAAATAAATAACAAGGATTGAAGCAGAAGGGGGGGGGAATGGTTTTCGGGGGAGGTAAGTGAAAGCAGAGTCACTCCTCATCTCGAGTCGACTGCTCAAAAACTACCTCACGTCTCCGTGTCCCCGATGAATCACATCCCCCCCCCGTCCCGCGTTGTCCTCCTCGCTCACTCCGGTCTTATCACAAAGCTGAAAAACAGCGGAAAGTGGGAAGAGACATATCCAGACTCAAATCCCCGCTGAGTCGAACATCCCTTTGCACCGCACTCCTGTCGCTCCTCGTTCGCGTCACCGTCGCGGGGGCGGCTCAGCGGTTCGCCGACGATTCCCCGACGTGCGGTCAAGGACGTTCCAGGAACAAAATTCCCAGCAATCATTAGATCCTGCACCAATAAATCCGACCGAAAAGCCTTTCCCCGAGCTCGCCCGCCGCAGGCTCTGGTGGGAAAACGGGCACGTTCACAATTCAATTCCAGCGAGCCTGACCACGAGGACTGGCAGGGCCTCTCGCATGTGTGGAATCCCATTTGCATTTACAATTCGAGCTCACAGGGAACGCAACAGTCAAATAAGTCTCAACTCCACAACAGCCACACGACAAGCTGCGGAGGTCAGCTCTTACCAGAGGCCTCGCTGCACTTTTCGCTGCAGAAACTGTTTACAAATGTGAAATTCAAGAAACAACCAAAGGTGTTTTGTGTGACGACATATAATGAACGATTTCCGCCGTGCAATCTTCTCCTCTGCAGCAGCGGAGCCGGATCCGCGCAGGACAAAGACATGAGGCGAGGCTTTCAACAACGGCCACAAAGCGATGAATTCAACACCTTAAAGGCCTCGCGGGCGGCACATTTAGGCCATTTCGGGAATATTTAGGTCACACTGTAACGCTTTAACAGAGCCCCGAAGGAAACAGGTAGCAACAACCAACCTGCAGATGAGCCTGGCTGTGCGACCATGAACAGGAACGGTGGCTGACGCAGAGATATATTGAAAATCCATACATGCAAACCAGGGGCGGATCTAGACAAATATTCATGGGGTGGCAAGAGGGTGGCATGGAGACTTTAAGGGGTGGCAGAAATATATATGCTGATTTAATACCAAACGATCACATATATCAGTATTTGCTTGGAAAACCCCCAAATGAGGATATTTTAACTCAAAAACATTCTATTATTGTGGTACATGAGTAAAGCATTGAAAAGAAAACCAAAAGGTGGCATTAGAAATATTTATTTATTTATTTATTTATTTATCAAGCCCTTAAATAGTGGGAGTGTCATCTTTTGCTGCATTTACTTGCACTCGGACATTTGAGTCTTGTAACAGCGAGTTTCCGAACAGCCACAATTAAAAAATAGATAAATAAATTGTCTGAAATTGGGGTGGCAACTAGGGTGGCAAGGCATTTTTCTAGGGTGGCAGCTGCCAACCCCTGCCACCCCCTAGAACCGCCTATGCTGCAAACGTGATAAATTCTCTAAATAAGTGCGTGTACAAACAGATGACTCGGGAAACTCGGCTTCGGAAAACCGAACAACGCTGGATGGTGCGGAAAAACACTGAGATCTGTCCCATTTCCATAAAAGTCTAAAATTCACAGCAGTTGAACAAAAATAACGCGAGTGGCAGAAAGCGGCATCAACTGTATAAATATAGTTTCCGATGAGAGGAAATTAGAGCAATTAGAGGAGAAAGATGTAGGAAACGGGATGACTAATTCATGATTCCAGTGTGTTGTTTTTTTTTCTTTCTTTTCTCCACGCTATCCCTCTCAGCACTCCGGGGCGGGCAGAGGTGAGGCTCGGTGTCTTGCGCTTACGGAAAACGAGGGCTTTGGGGTTAATTAAAGCCAGCCTGCACCTGTTGGATGGCTGGTTCAATTCAAACAAACATTCAAAGCAGTTCTCCCATCAATGAGAGAGAGAGAGAAAGAGAAAGAGAGAGAGAGAGAGAGAGAGAGAGAGGAGGAGCGCTGAAGTGAGTTCATAGTAAATAAATCCACAGTGCAGTGACAGTGGCGGTCACCGAGCACACACAGTCTATTATGTACAGTGTGCCGAGTGTGTTTTGGTGATTTCTGCTCCTGCGCCTCCAGCAGCTGCTGACTTGGCTCTGGTCCACGCACCGGGACCAGCAGCCGACCAGTCGAGGGGGAAGCGGATTAGCGGCCGAAGGGATGCAGCTCAAATCCAACAGGAAAAAAAAACAATCTCTGCAGAGGAGGGAGACGTGGCTGCAAAGCAATCTCCTCCTCCATCAGAATCTCCGTCTTAACAAGTCATTTAGTCAAGTTAAGGTCTCGTTTTCTTCTAGTGGGATGAGATGCCGCCACCTGTTTCCAGAAGTTTCTTGAATCAAGCGTCGCTTTCTCGCTCCTCGTGGGCTAAAGCAGATCCGCCTTGATTCAAAATCCTCAAACAAGTGAAACCGCATTGGAAAAAAAAAGACACGTTTTTGCACTTGTTTGAAGATTTTAACACTGAACATGACATCTAATGACCTTTAACTTTTAATACCTGAAGAGTTCATTTGGAAAAGCAGACACCGTATCTCCATTTGGATTCGTTTCCAGGTCCCGGGCGTCGGGTGTCGGGTTCTGCCACTTGGTTCTTGGTTCTCGTGGTTTCATGCTAACTCTCCTTATCTATACAATCATGTATATACTTCAATTCCATCTGTATATTTCATTTCATATTCATTACCATCTGTATATTTCACATCTCATATTTCTTTTTCTTAGGTTAGCCCTTATTGTATATTTTTAGTTTTTAGTCTTTATAGTCTTTATTGTAAATATTTAGCCTTCATTCTATTTTATTTAACTTTATTATATGTTTCTACTGTTGCTGCTGGAACACCAGAATTTCCCTGGTTGGGATCAATAAAGTATATCTATCTATCTATCTATCTAATACCAATTTAAAAAAAAAAAAAATCACTGGTATGCTAATCTAATGCATTGGCAACATGGCCTTTGCAATGATATTTGAACTTGGGTTCACAAAGTATCTTATGTGAAGCATTACAATTAATAGTCAGTTCTTTTATTCCCCTTAGAAAAGGCATTTATCTGCTTTTTGCAAGTAAACTCTGCACTTATTTTACAGCGCTGCTCTTAGTGGGATGTCTTCGAGCAAGGCCTTAAATCCCTCGCAGCTAACTGGGCAGCAGCAGTTCACGCTGATACACAACTTACTGTACAGAAAACACATTTACAGAATCACCACACCTAGTGAGGTCATGACAATATCATTTGACAAATTCAGAGCCAAGAGAAAGTTTCCCTCACTGTTTCCTTCACTATAAATTTACGAGCGAAATGACTTTTTCAAGAGGGGACGCACGGTAAATCACACATTATTGTATTTCCAAATCCAAGAATAAACAAATCTATGGCTCAAAAAACTCTAAATATAATGAAGCGCCAGTTGATCTTTGATAGATCAATATTTTAGGCCAGGGTGTGTTTAAGTCATGATTGAGCGCAGGGTGCAGTCAACATTGCAGTGCTGTGTGTGTGTGTGTGTGTGTGTGTGTGTGTGTGTGTGTGTGTGTGTGTGTGTGTGCGCGTGCAGTGGCAGCTCCTGTCCTTCATACGTTGATTTTGCAGAATCACACAAATCTTAATTTCTCTCTTGAGGCTGAAAAACACAGCAAAGAAAACACAAGACTTCTACAAGAGCTGCATGTGTGTGTGTGTGTGTGTGTGTGTGTGTGTGGCATGTCAGATGTTTCCTCCCCTTTGCACTAAGGCCCATAAGTGACCGTGCTTCCTCAAAGTCGAGTTTCCCAAGCTGGCAGGACTCGCTGTGGTCTGAGCAGGTGGCGGATCAATGGGCTTTGTAAGTGACTGAGACAAAGAGCGAACTGCACACACACACACACACACACACACACACGTAGCTGGCCTGGGCCGCCACATGCTTGCGGTGCTGTAATAGCTCGCCCTTAGTGACCAGCGTGTCAGTCTGAATCTGACTCAGCTGCTTCTGACCACAACCAGAATCACAATCACTTCAAAATAAAACGTCGAGGAATCTAACGTGTTGGAATTGGCTCTGATGTATCGATCGCTCACACTGACAGCGACATAAATACACATCAGGGACATTTCACTCCATCCCGGTTGGCTCATGTTTTTTTTTTTTTTTTTTTTTTTCTCCCTAAAGGGGTGAACAGAGGTCTGGTTTCCACTTCCAGCTGGACTCACCGTGGAGAAAAACAGCTGAAAACCACCGTCTAATGCACGGAGTGTGTGAAACAAGTTGTAAAATACAATCTGCCGCATTCCAGCGAACGGAGCCGCGTGTAAAATTCCCCCGATGTGCCCCTGTTGACGTTCGTGGCTTTGAACACCCCTGAGAAAACTCTGATTTTAAGCTGAAAATATCACGAAGACACAGATCTGGCCAGCCAAACACGCACACACACACACACACACACCAAGTCGGGACAAAACACACACTTCCCGCCGAAGCCGCTCGACAGCTCAACAGCTTTAGTCACTTTTAATGGCAGGAGGGGGAGATGCCAAGGCGGCCCGGCGCTGCGTAAACACTTAGTCAACTCCAGTTAAAGTGAGGCGCAATTATCTCGCAGTGACGACAATCAGCGGTTATGCAGGCCGTCGTCTCGTTAACAGGGGAGAGCGACCCTGCCAGAGCCGCTCGGGAGCCACACAGCGAGCGCCGCTCTTCTTCTGAATAATAAACATGTAAAGAAAGTCAGCGGTGATTTAAGAAAAGGCTTCGGGGTCTAAAATGAACCCTCGCCAAGCGCCACATGTAGGTAAATCTGGCGACACGTGCTGCGTTATGCACAAAAAAACAAACTTTACTCGCATTTGGTCCTTTGCGAGGGTTAATTTAACCCTTTGGTTGCTAGGTTTGAATGCAGCTGTGAAAAACACTTTGCTTTGAATTGTTGCCCCCGCTGGCCACCGTACACCGACCACACACGGCTCAAATGCAAGCAAATCAAAGTTGTTTGTTAACGTTGTTTGCATGTGGCGACACAGAGCTAAAAAAAAAAAAAAAAAGATGAATGTGATGCCAAAAAATATATATAAACATAAATAAATTTGTGAATAAGGCTCAAAATAACGTCTTTAATGAGAGAAAAGTTCCACAGGTTGTATTCACAAAACTAGACCAGACGTATTTCTATGAAAACTTCACCGTTCTTATTTTGTCGGGTAAAAAAAAAAAAACATATTCCTGTCAGGTTCTATATTTTTGACCACCCGCTGGCAGGTGATGGTCACGGAGCTGAGGTTCATCCCGGCTGTCAGTCACTTTGGACGACAGCATCAACTAAAGCCTTAAAAAAAAAAAAAAGTCCCGTAAGTGCATCACACTCTCTACCAGCTGCTTTTAAAAATCATTAAATCTAAGAGGTGCATCTTATTCTGTTCATTGTCAGTTGCATCTAAATGCTAAAAAAAAAAAAAAAAAATGTGGGAAAGCACACAGAAAGAATCAACATGTGGTGCTTTAATGCAGCAGAGCAGTGACAAAAAAAAAAAAAAAATCAAGTCTATCTACCTATATTGTCCACATGTGTTTTTTCCTATGTTAAAAAAAAAGCAGAAGTCATAAATTGTCCAAGAAGCAGAGCAGAAGTGGACTCACCATCTGCGATTGGCTCCTGGGGCTGCCGTTGATGTCCTCCACCTTTTCATTTGCTGCGGGAAAAAAAGAAAAGCGAGAAACGGGTTTTTACAAATCTCCCATAACATCCCGGCTTCCTCCGACTCCTGACTTCAGGTGGTCAAATCCTGCAGGAAACCACGGCTGAGGTTAGCGTAGGGGAGTGTGTGTGAGTGTGTGTGTGTGTGTGTGTGTGTGAGTGTGTGTGTGTGTGTGGTGTGTGTGTGTGTTGAGGTGCAGAGCGACGGAGGAGAGGTCTGGGAAGCGAGCTGCCTAATTCGTCAGCTGCCGCCAGAGAATTACTGACAGGCCAGCTTGGCCTCATTGTCTGTTCGGGCGAGCAGGGAGGGTAAAGTTTCAATCCAACACACACACACACACACACACACATTCAAATATGCAGAATGAGCAAGAGAGTGAGTGAGAGAGAGAGAGAGAGAGAGCGGGAGGAAGTGAGACAGAGGCAGAAAAAGCGAGAGGGAAAGAGAGACAGAGGGGAAGAGAGATTAAGGATGACAGACAGAATATAAGGAGGTAAAGTGTGTGAGTGAGAAAAAGAGAGAGTGTGTGAGAGGAGAGAGAGAGAGAGAGGGAGAGAGTGATAAAGAGAAGGAGAGAGAAATAACGACAAGAGCAGTGACAGACACAAAAAGGAGAGGAAGAATGTATGTGAGGGGGAAGTGTGTGTGTATGTGTGTGTGTGTGTGTGTGTGTGTGTGTGTGTGATAGTCCCAGAGAGAAAGACAAAAGTGCAAAAGAGAGAGGAGGAAAAAGAGAGAGAGAGAGAGAGAGAAAAAAAAGAAGAGAGGACTGAAAGGTGAGGGAGAGAAAGAGAATAAATGAGAAGAAAAGCTGTATGTGTGTTTGAGAGAGCGAGGCAGAGTGAGAGAGGCAGAGTGAGAGAACGAGGCAGAGTGAGAGAGTGAGGCAGAGTCAGAGAGTGAGGCAGAGTCAGAGAGGCAGAGTGAGAAAGGCAGAGTGAGAGAGCGAGGCAGAGTGAGAGAGGCAGAGTGAGAGAGTGAGGCAGAGTCAGAGAGTGAGGCAGAGTGAGAGAGGCAGAGTGAGAGAGGCAGAGTCAGAGAGTGAGGCAGAGTGAGAGAGGCAGAATGAGAGAGTGAGGCAGAGTGAGAGAGGCAGAGTGAGAGAGTGAGACAGTGAGAGAGCGAGGAAGAGTGAGAGAGCGAGGTAGAGGCAGAGTGAGAGAGTGAGAGAGCGAGGCAGAGTGAGAGAGCAAAGCAGAGTGAGAGAGTGAGGTAGAGGCAGAGTGAGAGAGCGAGGCAGAGTGAGAGAGTGAGGAAGAGGCAGAGTGAGAGAGTGAGTGAGAGTGAGAGAGCAAGGTAGAGTGAGAGAGTGAGAGTGAGAGAGCGAGGTAGAGGCAGAGTGAGAGAGCGAGGTAGAGGCAGAGTGAGAGTGAGAGAGTGAGGTAGAGTGAGAGAGCGAGGCAGAGTGAGAGAGCGAGGTAGAGGCAGAGTGAGAGTGAGAGAGTGAGGTAGAGTGAGAGAGCGAGGCAGAGTGAGAGAGTGAGGTAGAGGCAGAGAGCGAGGCAGAGTGAGAGAGTGAGGTAGAGGCAGAGTGAGAGTGAGAGAGCGAGGCAGAGTGAGAGAGTGAGGTAGAGGCAGAGTGAGAGTGAGAGAGCGAGGCAGAGTGAGAGAGTGAGAGTGAGAGAGCGAGGTAGAGGCAGAGTGAGAGAGCGAGGTAGAGGCACAGTGAGAGTGAGAGAGCAAGGCAGAGTGAGAGAGTGAGGTAGAGGCAGAGTGACAGAGCGAGGCAGAGTGAAAGAGTGAGGTAGAGGCAGAGTGAGAGTGAGAGAGCGAGGCAGAGGCAGAATGAGAGTGAGAGAGCAAGGCAGAGTGAGAGAGTGAGGTAGAGGCAGAGTGAGAGAGCGAGGTACAGTGAGAGTGAGGCAGAGTGAGAGAGCGAGGCAGAGTGAGAGAGCGAGGCAGAGTGAGAGAGCGAGGCAGAGTGAGGCAGAGTGAGATTGAGAGAGCGAGGTAGAGGCAGAGTGAGAGAGTGAGAGAGCGAGGTAGAGGCAGAGTGAGAGTGAGAGAGCAAGGCAGAGTGAGAGAGTGAGGTAGAGGCAGAGTGACAGAGCGAGGTAGAGTGAGAGAGTGAGGTAGAGGCAGAGTGAGAGTGAGAGAGCGAGGCAGTGTGAGAGAGCGAGGTACAGTGAGAGTGAGGCAGAGTGAGAGAGCGAGGCAGAGTGAGAGAGCGAGGCAGAGGCAGAGTGAGAGAGCGAGGCAGAGGCAGAGTGAGAGAGCGAGGCAGAGTGAGAGAGCGAGGCAGAGGCAGAGAGAGAGAGCGAGGTCGAGCGAGGTAGACTCTCTGTGGCCCTGATGCCTTAACGGGGCAGAAACAGTTTCCAGCGGCTGCCCCTCGGGGTGCAGAGCCGTAGATTTCACCCAAAAAAAGAGGCAGAGCTTCTGTGTTTTGGCCCAAACACCAGCTTCCCTCCGACTCACCCACAGCAACTACAAAACAGCAGCGTGTGTGTGTGAGCGTGTGAGCGTGTGTGTGTGTGAGTGTGTGGTCGGCTCGTCTGCCAGAGAAAATGAATTACACAGATAGAGAGTGGGATTTATTCATCTGTGCCTCATTAATGCGGCTCACCTGCTCATGCTGATAGGAAAACCGGAATTAATGCGCCGGATCTGGATTCGCAAGATCTGTTTCTTTTACTAGCCGCCTTAAAGGCACAGTTAGAAGGATTTTATTGAAAAAAATAAACATTATATCGCCTAAGACAAAAAATAATCCCTGTCAGTCATCGCTGATGAGCCACCAGCAGTGTGTGTTGGTGTGTGTGTTGGTGTGTGTGTGTGTGTCTGCACAGACCCTGCCCTCTGCCTGGAGTTTCTTGTTTTGAGTTTTCCACTTCAAAATCATAGAAAACATACTTTTGAAGAAATAAGTGACGACCACATTAACTGATAAATAAGCTGCATCTTTTTTCATGTTGTAATTAAAGAACAGAAACCTGAGGAAGCTCTTATTTGCTTTTAGAACTCATTTCTTTTTCACTTTTGCCGGTGCTGTCATTATGCTGGATGTTTGTATTCCATACCAATGAAGCCTATTTTTTTATTTATTTATTTATTTTCAAAGTTTAATTTACTTCTTCAGAGAGACACTGGGAAAGCAGTGTGTGCATCAGAAGCAGGATTTAACTCGGGCTACCTCCGACTGTGACGGGAACAGAAACCGAGACAAAGAGCGTGTCGCAGAGAAAGAGACAGGTGTGACAAAATTAATGAGAGAGCGTCAACGGCGGAAAGACAAAACGAAGAGACGCAGCGAGAGAGGCAGACGTAGAAACTAATCAGCAAACAGTTGCATGTACTACAATATAATGCAATCTAATATCATCCACACCAATCTAATATAAGCGAATCTGGTAATCTAATCCAAACAGTCTAATCTAATCTAATCTAAACTATTCCAATCTAGTACAATGATATAATACAATATAATATAATGTAACCTAACTCAAACCTAAAGCTAATCTAACCCAAAACAATATAACTCATTCTAATCTAATCTAACCCACACCAATCTAATCTAATCTAATCTAATCTAATCTAATCTAATCTAATCTAACCCACACCAATCTAATGCAATCTAATCTAACCCACACCAATCTAATCTAATCTAATCTAACCCACACCAATTTAATCTAATCTAATCTAATCTACTCTAATCTAATCCACACCAGTCTAATCTAATCTAATCTAATATAACCCAGGCCAATCTAATCTAACCCACACCAATCTAATCTAACCCACACCAATCTAATCTAATCTAATCTAATCTAATCTAATATAACCCACACCAATCTAATCTAATCTAACCCATACCAATCTAATCTAACCCACACCAATCTAATCTAATCTTACCCAGACCAATCTAATCTAACCCAGACCAATCTGATCTAAATTAATCTAACCCACACCAATCTAATGCAATCTAATCTAACCCACACCAATCTAATCTAATCTAATCTAATCTAACCCACACCAATTTAATTTAATCTAATCTAATCTAATCTACTCTAATCTAATCCACACCAGTCTAATCTAATCTAATCTAATCTAATCTAATATAACCCAGACCAATCTAATCTAACCCACACCAATCTAATCTAATCTAATCTAATATAACCCAGACCAATCTAATCTAACCCACACCAATCTAATCTAACCCACACCAATCTAATCTAATCTAACCCAGACCAATCTAATCTAACCCACACCAATCTAATCTAATCTAACCCAGACCAATCTAATCTAACCCAGACCAATCTAATCTAAATTAATCTAACCCACACCAATTTAATCTAATCTAATCTAACCTAACCTAACCTCGACCATGACGGAACAGTAATCTAATGTAATCTAATGTAATCTAATCTAAACCCAGACCAATCTAATCTAATCCACACCATTCTAATCTAATCTAATCTAATCTAACCCACACCAATTGAATCTAATCTAATCTAACCTAACCTAACCTCGACCGTGACGGGAACAGAAACCGAGACAAAGAGCGTGTCGCAGAGAAAGAGACAGGTGTGACAAAATTAATGAGAGAGCGTCAACGGCAGAAAGACAAAACGAAGAGACGCAGCGAGAGAGGCAGACGTAGAAACTAATCAGCAAACAGTTGCATGTGCGTGTGTGTGTGTGTGTGTGTGTGTGTGTGTCGGCAGCCCACCTATGATCTGGATGATCTGGGCCAGCAGGACTCCATCGGTGACGTCCTGGCTCAGGTCCTTGATGAGCCGCGGACAGCCCGACTTGGCCAGGTAGTGATTCGCCCAGTCGGTGTAAATCTGCAAGAAACACAACAAACACTCTGTCATCCCCTGTGCCTGTGTGTGTCTGTGTCAGTGCAGTGTGTGTGTGTGTGTGTGTGCATGGGCTGAGAGCAGAGTGTGTGGGAGCTTGGCCCGCTGGTCAACCTTACAGTTAAGCGATGAGCAAAGACGTAGAAAAACCATCCACATGTCGCCATTATATCACCGCTATATCCTGTTAGCCCAGCCTGCACTAACACTCTGTAAGGGACGATTAAAAATATCATTATCGAATTTTTATACTTTAGTGAGTGGCTTTTATTTACACACAGAAGTAAAGATGGTGCTGGGGTTATGAAAGACTTTTCTCAAAGTTTGGTTTAAAAAAAAAGCACATTTTAAAATAAATCGTAGGCTACCACTACCACTCACAAAATCACTTATTTGTGCATGCACACAGTGAAGCAAATGAGCAAATGTCTGAAAGTGGGAACAGTATGAAAAGTATTAAAATATGCTTTTTATAAGAGAAAAAGAGCATGCACTATGTTCAGTTTTAGTATTTCAATGGTAAAAAATTGTTAGTATTTTTTATTTTTTATGAGATGGCCCATAGTTTTGTAAGTAATATCTAAATAAATATCGTTAACTCTATTGGTGATGTGGCCATCGTTACTTTTGGAAAAACGAACTTGTGTTTCTTTAAATTTTGCGTTCGCCAGGTACTCTTTAAGATTATTTAACGATTACTTCAGCCAAAGCCGTTTTGATTTGGTCAGTGATTTTAAACGAAGGGGCTGCAGTTCACTTTTTGCATGAGGCACCAAAGCAAACAGTATTCACTAAAATTCACTAATAACACATGAATAATAATATTGAATCATTTCTCATCAGTTACTGGTTGAGCAGAGCACTGTGCCGGCCGGCCGGGTCAAAAATGAACGCATTCCTTTGTTAACGATAAAACGATTACAGAAAAACAAGGAGATACAGCCAAATGTGCTAAAACAAACAAAAAAAAGACAGGAGAAGGAGAGAGAGAGAGAAGGAGGAAGGGATTTGAGAAGTTAAGAAAGAGAGAAAATAACATATTGCACGCTGTGACTAACGCAGAGAGAGGAGAAGCCGAGCTCTTGGCTTGGCCTCTGAGGTATGACTCAAGTTTGTTTTAGCGCCACTGTCATCGCTGTCTGTCCCGGCAACACGCCGCTCCGCCGCTCGTCTGCGCTCGGAGCGCTAAGTGGTAAACGGCCTGTCGAGGAGCGCCGTCCAAACACTCGTCTTCCCCGACTCAAACACAAATATTTCACCCGGGCGAGCGCTAGGGGAGAACTGTTGAGCGCTGTTTATGAACGCTCTTCTCTGCGGGGTGGGAAATGGTTCCCGGCAAAGCATTCTGAGGCCGAATGGACGTTCTGCGTTGAAACGCTCTGCAAACACGAGGCCTGAGACTCCAGACGACACCTGCTTCATTTCGTCAAATCGGGACAAAAGCATCTTTCTCGCATGAGTTGAAAACAGCCCCACAGATTTTTCTGGTCCGTGGTATCGCATTGTGAAATTTTTGCATGCACGTTGCAATTCATCAGATCCCGTGCAGCCTAACCAAAGCTTATTTACAGAAGAGTGCTTTTGAAAACATTTTGCATTTTGCATAAACGACAACACAAATGCTATTCAGAAACAATACAATTGTTCATACTTCTGTTTAAATTGTTCATATTTCTATTTTTTTTATATTCCTTGTTTATAGTGTTTATAGTGTTTATATTGCTTACTGCTATTTATCATCTGTGTATACTGTATATTTCTTCTAAATTTGCACATTGACCTACATCTATGCACATCTATGCACATTTTATACACCTATGCACACGGCTTTTTGCACACTGTTGTACCTAGATCTCTAGTGTGCTGCACTTTTTTATTTATTTAATCTGTAATCTGTGGATACTGCTGAAAAACTGCGAATTTCCTTCGGGATGAATAAAGTATCTATCTATCTATCTATCTATCTATCTATCTACAACAGACTGCAGCTTGTGTGTGTGCGCAAGGGTTCGACCGACAAGCGAATTCGACGCGTGACTTGAAAAAATACACTCCCGCAAACCAGAAAAGCACTAAATCAGAGTGTTTCAACCACATCAACCGGGGTCTAGTCCAATAATCAATCCAATAAGACAACATCATCGATAATTTGATTTATTCTCCCACAGGTGGCAGCTGAGCTTCTCACAACGGAAAAGGAGCTCGCTGCTTAATCTCCCGCATTGTCACCTAAACCTCTTAACAGCCGCTTTGTCTTTCATCGCAGCCCGTAATCCCACCGATAGGCAGCGCTTTGTGTGTGTGTGTGTGTGTGTGTGTGTGTGCCGAGCGGGAGACGGATCCCGACAGCTGCTGCGGTTTCAGCGGACGAGAGGGACGAGATTCACATTTGTCTCCCAACTGTTCACGGGCCTCAGGAACGCTCCGGCGGCACCGGGGGCGACTTAGGTTTTCAAAATGGTCCTAATTGTTTCCAATCGCGCGGCGACGCGAGGCGGAGGAGTGAGGCGGAGGAGTGAGGCGGCGTGTCGAGCCACCTTGACACGTCTGCTCCAATTTGGGATCATCAAACGAGGAGCCAGAGTCGTGAGTGATGACTTCTCGGCGGCAGGATGTTTCCAAAACGGAGGCACGGTGTTGGGTTGTATAATTAGAGGTTGTGGAGAGGCAAGGTGACCTGAGATCGTCTTTTAACCCGCCGGTGTGTGGCACGAAAACGCCTTGCTGAAGTGTGTGTGTGTGTGTGTGTGTGTGTGTGTGTGTGTGTGTGTGTGTTTATGTGCGCAGGCCTTTATCTATTATTTACACACGGTTCTCCTTTGATGTGGCCCGTTTTATTATCTCCTGCTGCAAGAGCCCACAGTCCCCGCGGGCATCGTTAAAGTTTCATCTAATCTAATCTGGTCTAATCCGGTGTAATCTCATCTGTTCAGATCCAATCCGGCACAGTCTCATCTCATCTAATCTAATTTAATCTAGACAAGTCTAATCTAATCATCCAAGCCTATCTAATCTAATGCAGTAATCAAATCTAATATGAATTAATCTGATGTAATACAATGATGTAATGTAATCTAACCCAATAATCTAATCTAATCGAATCATCCAAATCTATTTCATCTAATGTAGTAATCACATCTAATATGAATCAAACTGACGTAATACAATGATGTAATGTAATCTAACCCAAAATAATCTAATCTAATCTAATCTAACCATCCAAATCTATTTCATCTAATATAATACAACAATGTAATGTAATCTAACCCAAACCAATCTAATCTAATCTCTAATCTAACCCAAAACAATCTAACCCCATCTAATGCAAATAAATCTAATCTACTACAATATAATGCAATCTAATATCATCCACACAAATCTAATATAAGCGAATCCGGTAATGTAATCCAAACAGTCTAATCTAATCTAATCTAATCTAATCTAATCTAATCTAATCCAATCTAGTACAATGATATAATGCAATATAATATAATGTAACCTAACTCAAACCTAAGGCTAATCTAACCCAAAACAATCCAACCCAGTCTAATCTAATCTAATCTAATCTAATCTAATCTAATCTAATCCAAACCAATCCAATCTAATCTGATCTAATCTAATCTAATCTAATCTAACCCAGACCAATCTAATCTAATCTAATCTAATCCAAACCAATCCAATCTAATCTGATCTGATCTAATCTAACCCAGACCAATCTAATCTAATCTAATCTAATCTAATTTAATCTAATCCAGACCAATCCAATCTAATCTAATCTAACCCAGACCAAACCAATCTAACCCACCCCAATCTAATCTAATCTAACCCAGACCAATCTAATCTAACCCACACCAATCTAATCTAAACTAATCTAATCTAATCTAACCCAGACCAATCCAATCTAACCCACACCAATCGAATCTAATCTAACCTAACCTAACCTAACCTAACCTAATCGAATCTAATCGAATCTACTCTAATCTAACCCAGACCAATCTAATATAATCTAATCCTAATCCAGACCAATCTAATCTAATCTAATCTAATCTCGGACTGTGCTGAGGCGTGTGCAGAGCCAGTACGGTGTGTTGTTTTTCGTTCTGTCTGCTCTGAGATTTTCAGCTCTCAGTCTGGCTGTCAGACTCTCAGCCGTGGTTTCAGTTTTCTGTCTCGTCTGACTACACAGCAGACGCCACCTGAAAAGGTACAGCGTGAACCAGAAAGGAGCTCCAGCTCCTGCCACGGCGCCGACGGTGTGCTTGATACAAATTTCCACAGACAGCCGTGGTGGAGGCTCTTTCTTCCCGCAAGTCTTCAATTGAGATTCTGGGACCCAAAAAATAAATAACTAAATAAATAAATAAAATCCCATATAAAGATGTTGGCTGCCGCACCGCCGCCTGAGTCTTGTCATGTTATCCCTGGATTAACTTTTTTTTTTTTTTTTTTTGAAGCAAGACAGGCTGTGTGAGTGAGTGCAAGGACTTCCAGCGGCAAAAACCCCCTCAGAAATGTTGGGGCTTCATCCGCTGGGAGGGTTTCTCCACAACTGGAGAGGTACCGTGACTTTGTGCATGTCGAAAAGTACAAAGATAGGAATTAAGATTACAAAAAAACGTCAAAAATTAAAGTGCTAATCCATGTACTGTAGTACTGCAGTGTATGTTTGGCCTGTTTATGACAATTTGCCACTTTATAAATCATGCAGTGATGCTAAGGATTTCACAATATATATATATATATATATATATATATATATATATATAAAAACCCTTCAAGTTTTAAATATGTTCTGCTCCTGCGGTGAACAAAGTCATCACCATTCATAAACCACACAGCTCATGATTGGCTGCGTACAGCGAACGTTTCCCCGGGGACTATTTTCCCTGGCGGAGGAGGAGTGAGCATATCACTCCGCCCCAATTTCAAGTCATCAAATGCCAAAGGTGCTGCTGCTTTTAGGGAAACTGATGTGGAGGACTTTATTCTGGTGATGAAATACTGGTGTGGGGAAATTTTGAAGTCTCTGAAAGTTTATTTTCATATCAGAGTGGAATGAATGGAAACCAAAGCAAGGAAAGTCCTGAAATACCACCTCTTGCTTTGAGAAAAGATGAGCAGAAATGTGAAGTAAATACATTCCTTTTGTAGATATTACTGTAAACATGCAGAAACTCCGGCACGGTCTTTTAAAAATTGAAAAATATAGTGTGCAGCATGCCTGAAAGAACAACAGGTTGCCTGCTGAAGCTTCTGCTACGGCAGACCTTTTCCAAGAAACGCCCTCATAAAATAAAACCTTTCTCATAATGATATAATCCTTTTCCCAGCTCCCTCGCCTCACACACCGCTCCCACTTTTTTTTTTTTTTTTTTTTTTTTGACTTGGGAGCGAGACGTTTGCTGCTTCAAAGCCGCCGCCCCTCAGAAGTTTGTATCTGTTGTGGTTTCCTCCAACGACTTTCTCCATGATGAGAGGTCGTAAAACGCAAACCCAGAAGAACCGAAATCCGTCATCGCACACACACGGAGAGGGAGGCGCACAAACACAACGTGTGCGCTGAGACTCGTACAGTATGCACGCGCACACACACACACAAATGCACACACACAGATGCCAAACAAAGCAATTTGCAAACAAACACAAACACGTGCACGCACTCGCGCACGCAACACAAAAACCACATCCCATCAGGGGGCAAGTAAACAAATACGAGCGTAGGAAGACAGAGAGAAAGTGTGTGTGTGTGTGTGAGAGAGATTAAGTGTGTGTGTGTGTGCGTGTTTGCTGTGCCTTCAATCACACCAGGCTGCAGGAAATTTTTAAGTCCACTGAGGTTTGGAGACAAGCAGCTGGATGACAAAGCCGAGTTTATCACATGGCGGCTAATTGCTAAGACAGATACTGGCTCTGCAGTGCTGCTGAGGTTAGCCTGATTTCCCTTAAATTTCCCCTTAAGTCGCTTTGAAGTTAAAAAATGCTAATTTTTCCCCATATTCTAGGACAGTGTCACGTACGTACTGTGTGTCTGCTGGGCTGCAGCACTGCACTGAAGAGACATCCCATTTATACCGAGCAAATTATTAGGCCGAGACGCCGCTGTTTAAACCAAACAGAAAACACCTACATGTGCTGTGCATCATCTCACACACATTTCACACACATTTGGAAACCTCGGGATCTCCACTGGGATTTCAAACAAAGTTCTGCAGGTTTGAGCAGCGTGCGTTTGAAACGAAAAACTCGGAGGAGGAGGAGGAGCAAGAGGATGAAGGGCGCGGATCCCTACATTTCTGCAGCAGACCTTCCCTCCCTCTCTATCTTTCCTCGTTTGCCTAAAAAGGGAGCAGGGACAGAGAATTAAGTCTGCTGCAGAGAAAGAGAGAGAGAGAGAGAGAGAGGGAGAGAGTCAAGGCTGGCCTCTCCTGCCAACACTGTTTCTGGGAAAACAAGGGGGCCTTTCAATCACTTCCTTGACACTCGCCGAGGGGGGAGGCGGGTGGGAGGAAGGCGTGTGTCTCATTAAACACGGGACGGGGAGAAGTCCAGATACCTCGCGGAGGGCGGGATGCCTCGTGGACAAATTCAATTAAGCTCGCTGCGATTCACGGGCGCGAGCGTCTCCGAGCGGGGGGACAGCCAGCTGCCGTCGCATCTGCCGGCTCCGGGCGGGAAACTTTCCAGTAAACACAGGTTTTCGGGGGCCGGGAGGTCAAACAACTATTTGTGCTGGGTTTGTTTCTGAAGTGGGTTTGAGCGCCGGACGGGTGGCGTTCACGGTGCATCGGGACATTTCAGCATCACACGCACTGCAAAAACTCAAAATCTTACCAAGATTATTTGTCTTATTTCAAGTCAAAAATGTCTTATTACTGGTCAAAATATCTCATTACACTTAAAATAAGACATGATCACCTCAGAAGTAACTTGTTTTTAGACAATTGTCTCTTGAAACAAGTGAAAATTTGCTTGAAAAAAGTGAAAATTTGCTTGTTTCATTGGCAAAATTTGTTTCTTGTTTCTAGCTAATTTTCACTTATTTCAAGTGAATTTTCACTTTTTCCACTGGCAAATTTTGCCAATGAAACAAGCAAATTTTCACCTGAAACAAGTGAAAATTGTCTAAAAACAATTTACTTCTGAGGTGATCATGTCTTATTTTAAGTGTAATGAGATATTTTGACTAGAAATAAGACATTTTTGACTTGAAATAAGACAAATACTCTTGGTAAGATTTTGCGTTTTTGCAGTGCGGGCTGAAAAGTCACGAGAAACCGCGCCGAATTCTCCACATCCAGCCTCATCTTCAGCGCTAAAATCTCGTTTTTTCTTCAAACAAAGTGAAAAATCTGCCAGAAGGATGACGAAATCCCACACTAATCAACTTGTTAACTGAATTTTCTTGAATCAAGGGTCATTTTCTTGATCGTAGCAAGCTGATCGGCCTCATTCTGCCTCGTTTCAACACAGTTCCCTGGGGAAAAAAATCCTGAAACAAGTGAAATTTATATTGCCGTCTTATGTGGTAGGCGCTCCCTGCTGAAAAACACCAATCATTATGAGCATTAACAATGTGACTGAGGCCTGCCTGGGCTCAAATAATCTCAGGCTTTTGTAACACTAATGACAAACCAATCACACGGCACTCTGGCAGCGATTTGTGAATGACGATGACGACGATGTGTGTGTGTGAGCGGCGGTCTGACTCGTCCGAGGGCTCGGGCGGAGCGAGCCGCAGCGAAAGTGATTGCGAAGCAGTCTCGACATACAATCTGATAATTCCACGTAGGGAACAAGGAAGGGCGTCCTGTCAAGGTTAAGCAGGCTCTTTATCTTTTTTTTTTTTTTTCTTTTCTTTTTTTTTTTTTTTACTCAAAGATTTGTTGGAGTGCTTAAAGAGAAAGTGCTGACATGGCAGATTCAGAGTGAAACTTACAAACAGCACGGTGCAGGTACACAAACACTACAGGAAAAAAAAAAAAAAAAAACTACTTAGCATATCGGTTTGTTTATTTGACTGTAAACTAGACAGGCTGCCTGTGTGTGTGTGTGTGAGTGTGTGTGTGTATACTGCACAATATGCAAATGTGTATAAGCATGCATATGTGTGTTTGCTTGGATTCATGCATGCATATGATAGCACGTGTGTGTGTGTGTGTGTATGGGCAAGTGATTCTATGTGTGCATGTATATGCGTGTCTGAGTGCATGCATATGTGTGTGTGTGTGTGTGTGTGTGTGCATACAGAAGGCCAGGTCAATTAAAATCAAATGTGAAATGAAAAATGATGCTATGCTATTACATAATCCTATTTATATTTGTTTTATCTCAAAATCCCATCACTTCTCATGTCTATAGGCCTGTCTATATTCCATAACACCTGCTACTTCACAGGCTTTAGGTCAAAATTTCGTCTTTCTCCCACGACGCCACGCGGTGTCTTTGCAGCAGCTGAAGCGGCAGCACTTTTGGATTCTGATCTTCTCTTAAATTTCCTCTTAAGCGGCTTCAAAGACACATCACAGAGCATCATATGCACCATTTGACACTCTGCCTCGCCGTAGTTCATAATTTGAGATATCTGGAAACTTTGGGACATCAGCTGGAATTTAAAATAAAGTTCTGTGGGTCTGAACAAAGCTGGGTTGCGCAGCATGCATTTGATAGGACGAGCCGAGAAACCAGAGTGTGTGAAAGCTTATCGCTATTGAGGTTCGCTCGATTTTGAGCCGTCCCTCCTTGCGTCACGTCCCACCCCGGCCTCCCGTACTGACAAAAAATCTGTCGAATCATGGAAGCAGGAGCCCGTCAAAGAAACACATTCCCTCTCCTGGACATCCTGCCGGCTCAGCTGATGAGGACAGAAAAGGAGAAATACGGCGATGATGACCCTGCTGTCCAACCCGGGACCTTTGTCACACTTCGCCCCCCCTCGCTGCTCCGTCTCGTCTCACTCTGACCTGTCAAAGCAGAGACACTGCGAAGAAATAATCTCAAAAAAAAGCCTCCCTCCTGTGTGTGTGTGTGTGTGTGTGTGTGTGTGTGTGAACGCCGACTCTGTGCTCCGCTCTCTTCACGCCTCAGAGTTCAGTCTGTCAGGCGTCTCGCTCTCGTTTCCGTCTCTCTCTCTCTCTCTCTCGTTAGTCTCTGAATCACAATCGCTCCACGACTCCGCCGACACTGCCTCCGGCTGCAGACGGAACCTCAGCAACAACGCCACCTTCGCTGGCATCACAGACACAACACACACACACACACACACACACACATGCATGCATGCAGAATGAGACATGCACACACACACACATGCACACACACATACATGCATGCACATACCCAGCAGCCCGCAAACGCCCCAGATGCTGATACACAAGCACAAACACACAGACTGAATCTCAGCCTTTCTCCTCAACATCGATCAGCACAACTCCAGTCTCTCCAGTTGCCTCACAACCTGCAAGTCTCTCTCTCTCTCTCTCTCTCTCTCTCTCTCTCTCCCCCTCTCTCTGGGTGTCTCTCTACCTGTTCTGCAGGTCTCTTCCCCCACAAGTGCCGAGGCTCCGCGATGCCCAGCTCTCACCCCGGCGGAGTGAGATTGCCTCGCAGAGCGGCAGATAAACTGCCTTCAACAGTCTGACCACAATGCAGTGACTACAGCTACGCAGGTATTATTGGCTGAGGCTGCAGTTACAGTGTTCAGCCTCCGGAGGGAGTCAGATAAAAGAGAGAGAGAGGGAGGGAGAGAGAGAGAGAGAGAGAGATGAGATCCTGAAGCGAGAGGAGACGAGGCACCTGGCAGAGTGAAGGCTGTTCCTGTAGCATCAGCCTGAATGGATTGAGGATGAAATAAGCGGAGAGAGAGAGAGAGAGAGAGAGAGAGAGAGAGAGAAGGGTAGGACGGGAAAAAAGTTGGAATTGAAGCCTTGACTCCTGCTGTGTTAGTTATACATTACCACTGCTGGGGGAAAAAAAAGTGCTCAAATCCTTTACTTAAGTCAAAATAGCAAGGCTTTAATGGAAAACGGCTCCGGTGGAAAGTTAAAGTCCCGCATTCAAACTGTCGCTTAAGTAAAAGTTTGGAAGTATGAGCGTTTTGAAAAGTGAAAGAATGGCTCCTCTTCAATTATTCAGTGCATTAACCTGTAATGAATATTTCAATGTCGCCGCTCTAACTGCTCCACATCCTGTTGGCTGGTTCACACGTGGGATGTTTTGCATGGGAAAACGTCTTTGGCACAGCAAATCCATCCATCAGATGAATGTGGAGCGGTAAAAAAAAAAAAAAAAAAAAAAAAGGACAAGATTTGCCTGTGAAATGCGGAGCTGGAACCGGAGAACGTTTCTGGAAATAGTGGCATTACACTGCAAAAACGCAAAATCTTACCAAGATTATTTGTCTTATTTCAAGTCAAAATATCTCCTTACACTTAAAATAAGACATGATCACCTCAGAAGTAAATTGTTTTTTGACAATTTTCACTTGTTTCAAGCAAATTTCCACTTGAAACAAGTGGAAATTGTCTAAAAACAAGTTACTTCTGAGGTGATCATGTCTTATTTTAAGTGTAATGAGATATTTTGACTAGAAATAAGACATTTTTGGCTTGAAATAAGACAAATAATCTTGGTAAGATTTTGAGTTTTTGCAGTGTACCTCAAATCTGGACTTGAGGAAATGCACTTAGTTACTTTCCACCTCCGTCCAGGGTCGCTCTGTTTATTTATATGCATTTATTGACTGAAAGTGAATGTATAGGCTTTCCAATTAGGGCTTCAGTCCAACGCAGCGTCATAAATAAAGAGCTTAACCGCATCCAAGGAGGGCGAGTGTGCTGCATATATAGAAGCTGGGACTTTCACTTGGAGGATGCTTAGCTGTGTAATGCCGTTTGTAGCGGGCGTGTGTGTGCATATGTGTGTGTGTGTGTGTGTGTGGCTCGTGTGTGTGGAGACGTCTCCTCTGCGGCTTCACCCACTCCCATTAAAAGCTTAACTTGGCACCAGGGCCGCTCCCGCTCCAGTCCCTAAATGTAATTAAACACAACATAAAACCGCATTAACGAAACGAGCGATGAGTCAATCAAATCGATAGCGCCGCGACGGAGCCTCCTCCGCAAGAACGTCATGTGTCAAACCAAAAAAAAAAAAACATCACTAGTCAAACAACAAAAACCGGAGGAGTTTGGAACGTCGATCAGATGCAGCGTCGCCGTCGAGACGTGAGGGGGGGGGACTCCTGGAAACTGAGCGGAGGCTGTTAGGGTGAAAAAAAAAAGTTTTGTCTGCTGATATGAAAACAACACAATCCTCCTACAAAGATCATCTCTGCCATCTGTGATCTGTGTCTCTGTCCAATCAGATTGTGAAGCAAAAGGATCGTCTGAAAGTGATTTACAGGAAAACAGAGGAGACGCACTGCAAAAACTCAAAATATTTGTTAATATTTGTCTTATTTCTAGTCAAAATATCTCATTAAACTTAAAATAAGACATGATCACCTAAGAAATAACTTGTTTTTTGACAAATTTCACTTGTTTCAAGCTAATTTTCACTTGTTTCAAGAGAATTTTCACTTGAACCAAGTGGAAACTGTCTAAAAACAAGTTACTTCTGAGCTGATCATGTCTTATTTTAAGTATAATGAGATATTTTGACTAGAAATAAGACATTTTGACTTGGAATAAGACAAATAATCTTGGTAAGATTTTGAGTTTTTGCAGTGTAGACGAAGCTCTGCGGACTGAAGCTCCCTGAAATGCGATTTATTCAGACATCCGGCGTTTCGAGCTGCAGCCTCTTCATCAGACTTACACTCTGAATCACTCTGACTCAGAGTTCATGTGACGCGAGCGCCTTCGACATTTTATGTTACAGAAAACAAAGGACACCAAAACACGTGCACACTGCAAAAACTCAAAATCTTACTAAGGTTATTTGTCTTATTTCAAGTCAAAAATGTCTTATTACTAGTCAAAATATCTCATTACACTTAAAATAAGACATGATCACCTCAGAAATAACTTGTTTTTAGACAATTGTTTCTTGTTTCAAGTGAAAATTTGCTTGTTTCATTGGCAAAATTTGCCAGTGGAAAAAGTGAAAATTCATTTGAAATAAGTGAAAATGAGCTAGAAACAAGAAACAAATTTTGCCAATGAAACAAGCAAATTTTCACTTGTTTCAAGCAAATTTTCACTTGAAACAAGAGACAATTGTCTAAAAACAAGTTACTTCTGAGGTGATCATGTCTTATTTTAAGTGTAATGAGATATTTTGACTAGGAATAAGACATTTTGACTAGAAATAAGACAAATATTCTTGGTCAGATTTTGAGTTTTTGCAGTGCAGTAGAAACTGGAAACACATCACAAACTCCAACTTGTGAGACTTTGTCAACAGCACAAAGTCCACGTCAGATGTAATTATTAAAGTTATCATTATTATCTTGCATTTGAAGATCTTTCCCGCTGCACAGGAAGTGATGCACTTTATGTTTCTGGGTTTGTTTGGAAGAAACTGAAGACAAAGAACGGAGAAAATCGGAGTCCTGCCCACACTGTGTGTTTGATCTCTCGACAGTGAACTGCAAAAAAAAAAAAAAAAAAAAAAAAACACCCCACGGCAGCAAATACGCCAGCAAAATAAAACAGGGAGAGTTTCTGCAGATAAGTAGTTTAAATATTGAAGGTCACAGCAATGCACAGTCTTGTCATTTAGAAAGAGGAGCACAGAGGCTGGCAGAGGATTAACATGTTCCTCTCTGCGTCACACAGGTTGATATTTTGAAGAATTGGAGGATAATAGAAAATATATTTAACATATTTAATTCTGAAGGACACAAAAGGGTTTTTCTAGGTTGGTCATCAATAACTCACTGGCTAATCCTGGAGATACCTCGAAGATGAGCATCTGCCGTTTTGAATATTGCCTCCAGGAGGTCTGAATTAAAAATAACCCTAAGATTTTTTTTTTTTTTTTTTTTTTTTTCCTTTTGGGGGAGCAGTATCGCCCAGAGTGTGTTCTCTAAGCACCTGGAAGCCATTTCCACGAGGCGATGTAAACCTGTTTGCTGTTTTCTGGGACGTGTCTGCCGCATCTCCACCCCCCCACCCCCCCCCCTTCCAAAACTATCATTATCTTGTCCCGGGACAGGAAGAGAGAGAGAGAGAGGCCTCCTTCAAAGCCACCTAATCCAGAGGTAATAGCGGCAGGCAGCTTTCCAGCACCGCTTCAGTCCAATCTTAGAAACACCCAAGTGGAGAGTTTACGCCGGCGAGTACACACACACACACACACACACACACACACACACAAAAACCTGAGTTTGCGTGCGGGCTGGTGCTGGTGAAAACCCCTCGAAAATAACTTTATTTACGTGAGAGTGCTTTCCTATACAATTTAGAGAGGACTGAAATCTGGAGGATGTGGACGGGACGAGCGGAGAGACACAACAGTGTGTGTGTGTGTGTGTGTGTGTGTGTGTGTGTGTGTGTGTGTGTTCGGTGAGAGGATTTGGGGTTTGAGAGTGGCTTTGTCCAGTTGTACCGACAGGAAGGCGGTTCAAGGCATCTGATGCACCTCGCTTGGCGATTATAGGGCAAGTAGTTGTTGTTTTTTTTTGTTTTGTTTTGTTTTCAACAGCAAAGGGAGAATCGAGGAAGACGATCCCCTTTCACTTTCTCACTCAAATTACGGCTCTGCGTAGTTCCTTGTAGGGTTTTATCCCCTCTAAACGATTTCCTGCGATGGAAAATGTCAAAGCTCTTCTGTTATAACGAGCATTTACCTTTTGGTTCAATTCATTCAAATCAAGTTAAGTTAAGTTAAGGTAAAGTCGACTTACTTCACGTCAAGTCAAACTAAGTTCAAGGTGATGAAACTTATAAACTGAACAATTTTAAAACACTGAAATTATGAAGACCAAATGTGACAGAGAAAGGAGATATGAATGATCAATCTATACACATGCACTGCACTGCAAAAACGCAAAATCTTACTAAGAATATTTCTCATTACACTGCAAAAAGTCCAAATCTTACCAAGATTATTTGTCTTATTTCAAGTCAAAAATGTCTTATTTCTAGTCAAAATATCTCATTACACTTAATATAAGACGATCATATCAGAAGTAACTTGTTTTTAGACAATTTTCACTTGTTTCAAGTGAAAATTTGCTTGTTTCATTGGCGAAATTTGCCAGTGGAAAAACTGAAAATTCACTTGAAACAAATGGAAAATTGTCTAAAAAGTTATTTCTTAGGTGATCATGTCTTATTTTAAGTGTAATGAGATATTTTGACTTGAAATAAGACAAATATTCTTGGTAAGATTTTGAGTTTTTGCAGTGTGATAACTTATTATTTAATGTCGATGATGCCTTGCAGAGGAGGAATATTATTCTACTTTTAGTTGGAGGACACAGAAGTTTTTCCATGTTGGTGAGAAGAAATATTTGTCCAAAGTCTACCTAATAATTATTAATAATTATTCCCTGAGCTCTTATCTACTCTGCGCAGTCACTTTTTACTTTTGCATTAATTTTTCAGGGAAACTGACCAAGCACACATGGTCTTTGGTCTCACACCTGTCCAAAAAAACAAAACAAAACAAAAAAACACATTTTCCCACTTTTTCACTGCACAGCCCCACTGGAGAGGCTGTGGGTTGAGTGCCTTGCTCCGGGACACTTGGTCAGTCGTCGCTGTTTTGACTGTCCCCTCCTTGATTTCCCCTGAGATTCAAAGCAGCGACCTCGCACTCACAAACCCTGAAAGCTCCGGGCTGGCGCTGGCCGGGTGACCTCACAGATATGAGCAGATAGCGGAGCGGCCAGAAGCAGAAACACTCAGTCATCGTTTTCTCATGAAAACACGCGGCGCGATCTGCCAAGCCACTTTGTCGTTTCAGGGGAAATCCTAAGCAGAAAATGACATAATTGCATGGCTGGGAGAAGTTTGGACACACAATCCATGTTGGATGTGCTCGCACACGTCCGTCAACACTGATCTCTCTGAGCGGGCGAGAGACTGAAAGGGAGAGAGAGAGAGAGAGAGAGGACGGACAGGAAAATGAAACGATGAAGAGAGAGTGAGGGATCAGGAAAATGACAGCTCCAAAACAGTTTCAGACACACACACACACACACACACACACACACACACACTTCCAAGGCCGTAGCAGCCAGCCAGAACTAAAAAGATAGATTGATGCAACAAAGACGCTGCCCGATTTACGAAAACGATTGGTGGACGTGAGCACCAATTACAGATGATCATTCGCCAACATGGCAGCATGTGAAGGCAGCACGCAGGGCAGCCGCTTCATCCACTCGCTCACTCGCTTTCCGTTCTGTCTCAGCCAGGAAAAACAGTAACATATCCAATACCAGTCAATTTCACAGAGCCATCTTAACACGCGTCTTTTTTTTTTTTTTTTTTTTTAAAGATTGAAATACACATTGCTACCCTTGAACTCTGATTTTCCCTTAAATTTCCCCTAAAGGCGCTTGAAGGTTTTTTTTTTTTTTTTTTTCTCCACGCTGTACATCAACATCACATCCATACTGTGTGTCTGCTGGTTGCAGCTTTATTGCACTGCAAAAATGCAAAATCTTACAAAGATTATTTGTCTTATTTCAAGTCAAAATGTCTTATTTCTAGTCAAAATATCTCATTACACTTAAAATAAGACATGATCACCTCAGAAGTAACTTGTTTTTAGACAATTGTCTCTTGTTTCAAGTGAAAATTTGCTTGAAACAAATGAAAATTTGCTTGTTTCATTGGCAAAATTTGCCGGTGGAAAAAATGAAAAGTTCACTTGAAATAAGGGAAAATTAGCTAGAAACAAGAAACAAATTTTGCCAATGAAACAAGCAAATTTTCACTTGTTTCAAGCAAATTTTCACTTGAAACAAGAGACAATTGTGTAAAAACAAGTTACTTCTGAGGTGATCATGTCTTATTTTAAGTGTAATGAGATATTTTGACTAGGAATAAGACATTTATGACTTGAAATAAGACAAATAATCTTGGTAAGATTTTGAGTTTTTGCAGTGTGAGGCTCATTCACATTTATGTTGAGGGAAATATTCAAACCCAAGATGCCGTTGTTTTATGGCTGCAGAATCACATCAAATAGAAAACATCTGCATGTCTTGTGCATCATTTTATGCACATTTCCCTGGAATTCAGCTGAATATATTGCATTTTTGGAAACTTTGAGATTCCGGCTAAAACATATTTCCGTGGGCTTGAATGAAGCAGCATGTATCTGTAGTGACGGACCCCCTCGATGTATGGCCGTTTTGACATTTTGAAAGATGTTTTCTGTTCATTTTGTTTATTTATAAGGGAGTAATCTTTGCTTTTATGAGCAAACAAAGCCACAAACGCCCTGCAGACTGACAGCCAGGCATGACGAGGCGCTGACTCATCGTGATTTAATGAAACGAATCGCATCGGTGATGTGAGGAAGCGAGACTAATCGGTTCACGGCAAAAATTCACAACCTGTTGACCTCCCACAGTCACAGTCTACACACACACACACACACGCATATGCTCACACACACTTCCTGTCTGCCAGCGGCCTTGACCCCAAACCAGCAGACGGAGGAGATTTACAGCGCCTGTCCACCCCTCACCGCCCAGCAGGTCATTTAGTTTGCACGGTGATAAAACATCAAACCGAAGCGGCAAAGACCACGGCAGTAAAATATCAGGATAAAATACACAGAGGAGAAATAAATAAAGATACGCAGGTGAGATTACTCGTGAAAGCATCTCAAAACAAACCAGAAAAACACAGCAGGACTGCAGAGACACAGCAAGACGCAGAGAAATGACAAGAAATATCATCAATTAAAATATCATGGTGGAAATGAGCTCTTGTGAGACTGTGGTAACTCGGAGTGTGTGTGTGTGTGTGTGTGCGAGGCGTTCAGAGCACTAAACCGGTCTGGACACGGGGAATCAGACGGCTCAGACGGCGGAGAGAAAGAGATGAATCCTTCATTATGTCTGTAATGAAGAGGAGTGAGAGAATGAGCGGCTGCGAGCGCTTCACTGTCACAGCCGCTTACACGACTGAAGTTGAGGGGAAAAAAAAAAAAAAGCCTGCACACACACACTCCTGCCCTGCTTCACACGGCACAACCTGGACTTTCTGATCTGTACATTTCCAACCTGAGCGCCAAGAAGAAGAAACTCTGCATTTCCCTCCAGCAGGGGAGTGTCTGCAGCAGCATTGGCTTCAGTGGTAAATAATAACACGAACATTAATAAAAAATAATCTTTGTTTATGGAGCACTTTTCAAAATCCATGCTGCAAAGTGCTTCATAAAAGGCAGGAAAAAATGAGATAAAAATAAATAAAACAAGCCGTAAACTTGTCAGGTTTTAAAATAAAACATTAAAAAAAAATTAATAAAAGACATAAATAAACATTCTTTCAATTTGTACTGCACAATTCTTAAATCATACTCCAATTTCCTACTTGTAATATCACCTTGGACAACGGTTCAGTTTCCTTTTTCAAACTTAAAAAGATCTGCATTTAAATGAACGTAGTGATTTCCTACGTTTCCCAGAATGCTCTTTGACAAGCAGTTAGAGGGACTTTCACCTGCAGCTTCTTACAGGTGAGAAAAAGGGACAGTGTTGATGTTTTTAGGTCGCTGAGACATTTTCCGCCAACAAACTCCACTGAACTGCAAAAAGTCAAAATCTTACCAAGATTATTTGTCTTATTTCAAGTAAAAATGTCTTATTTCTAGTCAAAATATCTCATTACACTTAAAATAAGACATGATCACCTCAGAAGTAACTTGTTTTTAGACAATTTCACTTGTTTCAAGTGAAAATTTACTTGAAACAAGTGAAAATTTGCTAGAAACAAGAAACATATTCTGCCAATGGAACAAGCAAATTTTTACTTGTGACACAAGTGAACAAGTAAAAATTTGCTTGTGACATTTTGACTTGAAATAAGACAAATAATCTTGGTAAGATTTTTGCAGTGTGGAGCCGCTGCAGACACCTGGACGTGACCTCACCTGGTCAACACCTGGACAGTTCACCCACAGGGACGAGAAAAATACACCAAACAACAAATGCAAAGTACAGTCACCAATTTCACTTACAACAGTGGTTTTAGTGTGTACTTTTCCTTTAACAGTGCCAATCCAGATACTTCAAACGTCCTTGGTTTAGTCTGAGCAGCTTCACTCCGAAAATTTTGGCTCTTATTCCAAAAACCCAGGTGATATGTCCTTGAAAACATAAGAGAAGGTCTCAGGATGAGTCATAACCAATAATTGTTCCTAACTTGCTTTACTGTACCGCCAGAAATCACGTTGCAAGAACAGACTGATCTTTACATATGAACTTCAGGTTTGAGCACGACTGACTTCTTCATATAAAATGTCTTTATCTCGAAGGAATGGAGGCGTAAAAAAAAAAAAAAAACGCTGAGGGGCGTTTGGCGGCAGGCCCTCCACAACACGCCGGTGTTTTTAATCTCTCTGTGCACTCTAAATAAAGGTGCTTCACATATATTTTATTATACAGTACACATAAAACCCAGTCATGTATTGTATATGTTTTTTTTTTTATTGTTGTGTTTTATCACTGTTGTTTCATCTCCTCTCCTCTATGTTTTATTGCTGAGATAAAATACTACAAATACTATAAATAAACTAAACCGAACTGGTGTGTTCAACCCATCATGAGTGCAGACTTCCTGTAGGTTGCGACAGATGCTGAAGCAGTCTTTCTCTCTCTCTCACACACACACACACACACACACCAGTGTATCCACACAGCATGGTTTATGAGTTGTTTTGCACACACAGATACATGCAGCATCTCACTTTACCATGGTAACCACAGCGTGTGAGGCAGCGTCTGGCTCGCAGGCCGCAGAGCCTGTGACATCATGTCGGCTTGACAACACACACACACACACACACACACACTGACAGACACACACGCTGACAGACACACACACACACCACCTCACCATCAGGCTCTGAGGGAATCGAGGCGTGGCTGCAAACATGTCGAGCTCATCTTGTTTCTCACTTTCCTTCTTTAACACAACAGTCAGCAGGAAAGCCACTGATGATTACTGTCACTGTCGATTAATGCGTTGATTAATTTCTTAATTAACCGATTCATTATTTAGTGTATAAAAGGCAAGAAATAGTGACAAATATGCATGGCAAGTTTGCAAAGCCCAAAGTGATGTCTTCAAATTGCTTGATGGAAAGGCCTTAAACGTCAGTCTTCCAGACTTTCTGCAGAAATACGATAGTGGATCTTCCTCTTGGTGATGACTTAACATCACCAACAAGGTCTGGCCGCAGACACGAAGACCTCAAGGAATGCTCACCTCCTCACACCTGATGTAGACCACCTTAAGTTTAGGAATAGATTATAGATGTGTGGGATTAGGCCGGGGTTTGGTGTGACTGAGCTCAAGGGTAGGGTGAGGATGAAGGGCAGCTCGCTGAGGTTTTTGAGGTCTTCTGCCTCCTGGTCGCCCCTCTCAACATAGCTCGCAATGAGGCAGAACAAACCCACTGGAGCCTCCTAGTGGTGACAAGTAAACCTTGCTAAGGACGCTGTGTGGGAAGCACAGGCCTGCCTGTTCTAATTGAAATGAGAACCAATTCTTTTCATTGATTGACTTCTCAGTTAATTGACCATTTGTCTCAGCTCTACTCATCATCTCCAGTCCAGGTTGTTGCCTCGAGCTGAGTGAGGACTAATGACAACAAGGGAAAAAAAAAAAATATTTATATAAAGAGAATCATGCGATATGGTGTCAGCCGCTAATTAAAAATATCCAGAGGATATCGCTTTCAAACCCCCGACGCCCTCAGAGGAGCCTGTGGAGAGCTCGGTTGTAATTAGCTGTTTAGCCACTAGCTTCCATCAGTAAACAGCTTCTGAAAGGCTGTATCACTTTACAGCGCCCTGCATCACCTCGCTGCAGCGGTCGCAACCCTAATTGTGGGCCTGCGCTGAGCGGCAGAGGAGCTTTTCCTGCTTTGAGGCGGCGGCCAGCGGCTTTAACAAGCGTCCCCGGGGCTTACGCCTAGCACCCATCTATTCCGGGATGCCGCAGGGCCCCGTCACCGCCCCACTGGAGTTCTGGAGGCTCCGCCCACCCCCTGAAAGCTCAAGTAAATCAGGAAAGGCAAACAGAGCTACCGTGTTATTAGCTATCCCTGCTTAACCGAGACGAGCTTCCAGAGATAGCCAGGGGAGACACTCAGCTGGAGGGAGTATAGGGTTATACTCACACACACACACACACACTCACACACACTCATAGGTCCTTATTAAGAAAACAACCAGGCTGCCAAATCCCATCAAGTCGTTCTCCGCAGTTTGAAACTACTCCCCAAACTTATTCCAGCAAAAGCCGTATGATGAGGACGTGATCTGCGCTGCTGTGACTCACCGCTGGCCTCCACACATTAGTCACACTTCCTTACAGAACCTGACTGGCTCACCTTTCAGTAAATCAACATGAGTCAGCCACTGAGTTTGACCACTTGTGGCTGGTTGTCAACACCGGCTGAGCTTCTACCTGGTTCTGTCCCAGCACTGCTGCCTGAACTGCTGCTGAGACTGGTATCCCCAACTTAAACAATGACAACACCATTTTGTACAGTATAAACTTCTCATAAAAAAGCAAATATCAAGGAAAAAGGCAAATGTGAGTGAGACACAACAGGGAGGCAGCAAAGTGAAGCCACAGGGGCACAAGCAGAGATAAGCTTCACAAAAAATGCCTTTCACTGGAGGAAAATCATCGTGCTTTTGAAGACTGGAGGTCAAAAAGTCGTGGAGTTTTGCGGGCCGATACCGGTGTTTACAGTCCCGATCTGACAGTGACAACGTGGAGTGCAAGCCCACAAAGCTATCAGCTGAACAACGGCTGCTAAAAAAAAAAAATCTTGATCAAGAATCAGCGTCGGCGGACATATCTGGCCTTTGTTGTGTGGGTACAAAGCCCATTTATATGCTGCACGCAGCACGTGTCTGTTTGCTTTCAATCGGGGCTGCCATCTGCTTGTTGAGAAACAAATTAATGTAGATCGCTGGATTAATGGGTTTTTGATTTGGTGTCGGCCAGACTGCCAGGAGCCTCGGCCGTATTTATTATCCGGCCTCTCAGAGGAGGAAGACAGGACAGCGGCATTGCACCCGGCCGTTTAACTGGCCGGACTACTAAAGAGCAGATCAATCAAGGCGTTATTTACTGCAAAACTAAGCAAAGGTCTTCCAATGACTCATAACTTTAATGAAAACCCAAAACTGTACTGACAAGGACAGGATGTCAGTCTTCCTGCATGGCTAAAACCTCATTAAAGAGGGGAATCCTGTTGAGAAAGTGTGCAAACTGTGGTTTTATACCTTTAGATTACATTTATTTAGACGTTGACTTAATTTCCATGACGTGTTTCTGTCATTATTTAGATTGAGGTATCCGATCCAGCGGTGTCTTTAACTGCCGTCTTGATTATTTCAGCTCTTTGGGTTTATTTGCTTCTTTATTGAGGTGAAAAGTTTTCATAAGGCCGGAGTTTTTCAGCTTCACCTCCACAAATTGTATGTTGTTTTTGTTTCTTTTTATCATTGGACTCCATCACTGTGACATAATCTTCCTTAACCATCTCATGTATTTTAATCTTAGTGGTTATAGCTGATCTTATGACAATGTGCAAATTGTTAGGAACGACTCTTCTCTCCCTGAAATAGACTGTCCAAATTGGTTCAGGTGAAAGATTTGAGTCTGTCACATTCAGTCTTTTCAGATGAAGATGTGAAGATGAAGATGAAGAAGCTGAAGCAGGTTAAAGAAGGATATTCCAGCCTTGAGACAACAAAGACACAGACTGCACAAAGGTTAAGTTAAAGTTAAGGTTAAAAAGCTAAAGTTGAGATGGTTCTGTGAGCAGCTCAGCATCACCAGTTCCTCCACTCTAGAAACCAGAACCTGCAGCCACCAGCAGAGGGCTCCACAAAACCAACACTCGGCCTCTCCGTCCAAACGGCAGGATCGAGTGTGTTTTCCTTTTGTGGAGCTGAAGGCTGCTGAAAAGCAGTCGGGGGTCAGGAGGAATGAACTCGCTGAGTCATTCAAGGCTCATTTGTGAATCACTGTTTGAAAGTGAAAGCCAGAAAGGCCGGCCACTTCAAAAGCAAAGCGGCCGCGGCTCTTTGGTTGGTAATGAGGCATATTTCCCTGTTGTCCCTGCAGCCATAACCGATAAACCAGACGCCTCCTGACCGGGCCTTAAAGGGGCAGATCGGTAAATACCAACACCCAAAACGCATGGAATGTTCCTTTAAATACTTACAGGGCTCTAAGCAGGGATAAAGTGGAAGGTAAACACAATAAACCTCAATTTACACACCTTTTTTTTTCCTCTCCTGACATGATGTTTATCAGCCTAAGTTCATAAAGGAGTCTGATGTAAGTTCCCTGATAAGAAGCTTTTTAAGAGAAAAAAACACATTTACAAAATGTTGATATTATTTAGGTCAAAGCATACCCATCATTTATTTTAGCAGTACATCACTGACTGTACTGTGAGAGCCAGCAGTTCCTCTCACAATAAAACAGAAAAGAACAAAACAGAACCTTATATTTCCCACGGCATAAATAACCTGAGGCTCTTCTGCTTCTAGATGGATGGTGAGTCGGTGGAGAATGGGATAAAATTAGCCAATTTGTTCACTTTGTGCTACTACAGCAAAATAAATGCGCAATTATTTCAAATAACAACAGCTAAATATACTTATGGCTGCTGGGAATTCATGGAAATTAAAGCACTTTTTCTGTAACTAAAACAATCTTGCAGCGAAGACCCATTAAAATATGGTACTACTGGTGCATTTTGCCATCAGTTTGAGAAAACGACTGCGCACAGCAACTCGGTTGCTAAATTATTCTAAGTTTATGAACTCATACTGTACCTAATATACAACAAAAGCCTCAACTGTACCTTCTGTTTAGTTACAGTGATAGTAATACACCACAGTGACATATAGCGAATATTAAATCAAAGCTCATAGCAAAATTTATATATTTTTTCCTGGCTGTTTTATCTCTTTCTCTATTTAGTCTCCTTTGTAGAACCTATTCCTCCAGATTTGGTGACCACATGATTCATGATTTTGTTGAGTGCTGCACACACAGATACATGCTGTGGTTCATGTTTCCCATTGGCTGAATATCCCCCGTCCTCCCCTAATGTCCCGTCCCGCAGGAAAGTGCCGCCATAATCAACAATCATTCCATTTTAATGCACACAGGTGAAGCTAAGAGAGACAAAGTGAGGTGTGTGTGTGTGTGTGTCTGTGAGAGAGAGAGAGAGAGTGTGGTGAGATCGAGCCCGTGGTCTCCAGGGGTCGGAGACAGACTGAACGTCACTGGCCGTCTAACGGGGCTGTCAACAGGGTCGAGGAGGTCGAATGACTCCACTTTACTTTACAGCAGCTGCTCCTTCACTGTCAGGCTGTGTGTGTGTGCACAGAGCTCAAACACAACTGCAATCAATAACATCTGATTTTCATGCATGTACTGGATGCTGCATTAGTCTAACACTTGCAAAATACTGCAGCACACTGCAAAAAGTCCAAATCTGACCAAGAATATTTGTCTTATTTCAAGTAAAAATGTCTTATTTCTAGTCAAAATATCTCATTACACTTAAAATAAAACATGATCACCTCAGAAATAACTTGTTTTTAGACAACTGTCTCTTGTTTCAAGCTCATTTTCACTTAAAACAAGTGAAAATGAGCTTGAAACAAGAAACAAATTTTGCCAATGAAACAAGCAAATTTTCACTTGTGACGCAAGTGAACAAGTGAAAATTTGCTTGTTTCATTATTAGACATTATCATTATTTCATTATTAGACTAACCCTAACCCTAACAATTAGCTTTTTTAGCTTTTTACTTGAAATAAGACAAATAATCTTGGTGAGATTTGGACTTTTTGCAGTGCACCTCTCAACCAAATACTTTTCTCTTGCAACTTACTCACTATGGCTGAAGGGCGTAGCTCGATATTTCCAAACAGTTCCTCATGGGGATGTGCAGCATAAATACAAGAATCCTGCAGTAAAAAGTGATGCTTCTGTACAATCATATCCACTAACAACAAGACTGATACCCTGGGTTGCCAGGTAAAAACGCTGGTTGTCCAATTCCTTAACCACAAGCTTCATGCCCCAGCGCATAAATCCCTGCAGTGCCGCATCCACTAATCAATTGCCAGTCAGTGCTGGGTTGCCAGTTCTGTGCCGGCACCAGCAGAGGGACCTGCAGACCAGAAAAAAACAGGTCTACACCATTAATTGAGTCTCCAGTGATAGTACTATTAATCCCCCGTGGTGTTCACTATGGATCTGCCGGCTCAGGCGAGCTCGAGCCCCGTAAGCTCATGAATGAAATCAACCTCATTCACAAATGTGAAGTCACCGCGCGAGACAGCAACACGGGATCTGCAGCTCATTTCAGGCTTATGCAGAGCTTCTAATAGGGATTCTGCACTCGCATGAAGACGACGCCGATTCTTCATCTTCGGTATGTCCCGTCTGTTGGATGTGTCTCTACCGTATATCCTGTCATTTTTGGCTGCTGCAGTGGCCCGGTTTCCACAAGGGGGATCATTAAAGTTTCATCTAAGCTCTCATTTTATTCATTTAACCTTCATTTGACCAGTCGTCAGGGCGACTGAGATTAAAAATGAAACTTTCAAGGCAGATCAGGCCAAGAGAGCAGCGTCGAAGAGAAAGGGCAAGTTGCAAGACGAGAAAGAGAAATCGGACTTATCGGTGCTCAGACGTCCCACAGCAGCTCGCTCAAGGGCAAAACCTTTTTTCAATCTTGACCAAACAAAGAGTGTGCCACATGGCCCTCCATTCCCCAGTTTAAGGTCACGGAGCTCTTTCAGCCTTAAATCATTTTGCAGCGGCTGAATGTGGAAAAGAGGAGCTTGCATTTTTATCCTGTGTCACCGCTGCAGATGCTTCTTTGGTATCTGAGCTGCAGCAGAAACCCTGGAGTGTCTTGATCAGCGAGTTACCAAAAACCATTCACTTCACAGCGTCTGACAGCTTCAGCGTGAGAGAAAAAAAGGCAGCAATCAGCGCGGCGACACTCCATTCGATGTCGCTTCTCACGGCTTTACTTTGCCTCAGAAATTCCTCTTGGAGACGGACCAAAAAGTGCAGCGAGCATGCGGGAAAAAAATTTAAAGTGCACATTTGACAGTCAGTCCTCATCACCTCAAAGAAAAAAAAAAAACTCACAAAGAAAAACATTCAAAACGCAATTAAGTCGATGACTCCCCCTTTCCCCCAGACTTCCAGAGTTCCAGTAACAGCCCCGCTTATGCAATCCACATTCATCAAAGGGTTCCGCCGCCGCAGCCGGCACCGTGTAAAAACACGGGTTCAACGGCGGTGCGGTTGGCCGGGGCTGCTTGTACCCATCAGCAGTGACATTTACTGTAAGCGGTGTGGATGTGCTGAACATCTGGGCCGGGGGTCTGTGACTCGCCCCTGAATCACAGGTGACTGGTGTTGAGTCAGAGCGTCCAGCGAGCGTGGAGCTGTCTTCTCCTCCTCCTCCCTCCCTCCTTCGCTCCGAGTCGTGCCCGGAGAGAGCGGCTCATTCCTGCCTGCTGTGTCACCGCTGCCCTTCACCTTCTCCTGTTTTTTTTTTCCCCCCTCCCTCTCTCTCTCACTTCTTCCCTCTGTGTCTCTGTTTCTGCTTTCATCTGTCCTGTTCAACAACACGCTGCATCACTGTAAGTCCTTTTCACATGAAGCCAATGAAGCGATGACTGTTAACCCTATAAAGCCATTTGCATCATATATGATGCACATTTTCAATCACGTTTTTCGTTTTCAGTTTAATCAATACTTGACCAAAATACTGTTGTATACCTTTGGACACTTCCCCTGTTCACCCTGGAGCATACCATTGGCACTTCAAGTATCATACACCAGAAAGGTCGTGTAATAACATATTTTTTGAATTTTTTTATATATAGATATATATTTTGTTATAGGACTAAATAAAGGGTTCAGTTTCAAAAAATTGGAATTTTCTGCCAATTCTTTCATAGTTCAGGCTTTATAGGGTTAATATTACTGCTGCAGCTCTAACCAGTTACTAATACTCACTGCAAAAACTCAAAATCTTACCAAGAATATTTGTCTTATTTCAAGTCAAAATTTCTTATTTCTAGTCAAAATAACTCATCACACTTAAAATAAGTCATGATCACCTAAGAAATAACTTTTTAGACAATTTTCACTTGTTACAAGTGAATTTTCACTTTTTCCACTGGCAAATTTTGCCAATGAAACAAGCAAATTTTCACTTGTTTCAGGTGGATTTCCACTTGAAACAAGTGAAAATTGTCTAAAAACAAGTTACTTCTGAGGTGGTCATGTCTTATTTTAAGTGTAATGAGATATTTTGACTAGAAATAAGACATTTTACTTGAAATAAGACAAATATTCTTGGTAAGATTTTGAGTTTTTGTAGTAATGTTGCTGCTACCGCCAATGGTGGACAGTAATAAAGTACATTCGTGTACTGTACATAAGTCCATTTTTGAGTATCTGTACTTAACGTGAGTATATATATATATATATATATATATATATATTTTTTTTTTTTTTTTTTCAGAAACGTATGACTTTTACTCCACATCATTTCAAAGACAAACACAGTACTCCACTGCACTTCTATGAGGGCTGTTGTTCCTCGTTACTTTTAAACTTCGCTTTGAAATCAGCTGTTGATTTTTTTTTATTATTATTATTATTATTTTCTACAATGCGATTGGCCACATGCTGTGTTCCTCACAGGAGAAAAAAAAAAAACAATCACAGCACCCGCTCTCAACCGGGTTTGATGTAAAAGCAGAAATAAGACATACGTTTTCAAAGTAAAACACATCCGTTCCAGTTTGTTAGCAAATCACAGACAACCAAGTCAAAGGTGGTCAGCTCATGTGTGTATCAGCGTGGCTCTACAAGTAAGTCGGTGCGTCGTTAGGGGAGAGTTTCAGAAAGTTACAAGGTGGATATCATTTGAACCCAGACTCTGTCCCTCCATTTTCAGGCCCTCTGCCACTGGCTTGGTGCTTGTTGGGGGAATGCAACTGGGGGGAGAGTGAGGTTTGTACATTTTAACGTGAGGGTGGCACTAGAGGAAAGGTCATGAGGTCACCAAAACAGACAGGCTTCATCCTCTGGGGAGCATGAAGGTGCTTTCCAAACTGTATGTGAATTCTACAAATATGTGTTGAGATGAGCTCAGTCACGATAAATATAATATTGATTTTGACTACATCACCCTGCTCTAGCTATTACCATTACTAATGATATCAATATTAATAATGCAGGCTGATTTCTTGCTGTGTTGTTGCTTCAGTTGCTACAAAGTTTCTCTGTGCATTCCTGCCCCCCCCCCACCCCACCCCCCCCACCCCCCCCCCCCCACCCCCCGTCCCCTTGGCGTGCAGCTGTCACAGCACAGGTCAGAGTTCACTGCATCTACACTCTGTCAGGATTTCCTCTGGTTTCCTCTCTAAAATAAAGAAGCCTGAGACACTTTGCCTTGACCGAGTGGGAAACAGTCCAGTCGTCACACACACAAACACACACACACACACACAAACACACACACAAACACACGCTTTCAACTCTGCGCTTTGGATTTCCTCGCTGACTTCCCTGTCAGAGTTTCCTTGATGATGGCTGGTGATGTGATGTGCTGCGACAAGGGGGGTCCCTCTTCTGTATGGCACACACACACACACACACACACACACACACAAGGAAACTGTGGCATGCTGTCTTGTAACCTTCCACTGTCTCGTTCACCCCACACACAGCTACAAAAACAAAAGCTGGACAAGGGGGAATCTGAGAGTGTGTGTGTGTGTGTGTGTGTGTGTGTTCTTGAGGTTGAGGATAGATGATACGAAGAGGGGAGGTGGTAACCAAGGAACAGCCGGTGAAAGTAAAAAAAAAAAAAAACGATAGAGAGAGAGAGAGAGAGAGAGACTGAGATACAGCAGGAGCCAATCCCTCCCTGCTTTTTTTTTTTTTTCCTGCATTGATCTTCAGCACTGCGAGGCAACTCTTTATTCAATATTGCACAGCGGAACAAAACTCACATTTTGCAAGACAAGAATCTGCTGTTTACCCGTCGCACCGACTCCATAACTCGATGATTCCAAACAGTTCCTCCAGGGGACGGAGCAGCGAACACGCCGCTCGGCCCTGCCGCTCCCATCGGCGGGTTCCTCTTTACAGATCCACGCTCAAACCCGCAGAACTTTAATTTAAATCCGAGTGGACATCTCAAGGTTTTCATCCCAAGACCCCAAATATGTCCCGCTGTGTTCCAGCTGCAGAAAACGATGCAGATATTTTCTATTTGATTCGATGCTGCGGCCATAAAACAACGGCATCTGGAGTTTGAATATTTCACTCAATGTAGTTGCGACGTAGCTTTGATGAAGTGCTTTAACCAGCAGGTACAGAATATGGACGTGACGCTGTCGTACAATATGGAATATGGAGCTTTAAGTAGCTCGAAGCGAGAAATTTTAAGGCGAAATCAGAGTTCAAGGAGTGAAAAACACGGGATTTTCAAAATGGCTGCGTCTTTATGAGCAGAAGTGGAGACAAACACCTGCTGTCAGACCTCTGTGCACTGCAAAAACGCAAAATCTGACCAAGATTATTTGTCTTATTTCAAGTCAAAAATGTCTTATTTCTAGTCAAAATATCTCAGTACACTTAAAATAAGACATGATCACCTCAGAAGTAAATTGTTTTTAGACAAATTTTCACTTGTTTCAAGCAAATTTTCACCTGAAACAAGAGACAATTGTCTAAAAACAAGTTACTTCTGAGGTGATCATGTCTTATTTTAAGTGTAATGAGATATTTTGACTAGGAATAAGACATTTTTGACTTGAAATAAGACAAATAATCTTGGTAAGATTTTGAGTTTTTGCAGCGTGATGTGCCGGGACGGCCAAGAACCAGAGGAGAACAAAGGCAAACTGAGGGAAACATGTTTTTTTATTATTATTATTTATTTATTTATTTATTTATTTTATGAGTGAACCTGTAGGACTTCCAGCCAGGGGAAAAACTAAAAAAAGAAAACGCAGCTATTTTTGACCCGAGTCAAGTTGACGAATTGCCCGGACTTTCCGACGTCCGTGATTTTGTTCGTTCACGCTCTTGAGTTCTACTGTTTGGCATCAACTTGGGATGGAAAAAGAAAGAAAGAAAGAAAGAAAGAGAGAAAGAAAGAAAGAAAACAAGAGACAAGCCCCTTAAGAAACACAGATTTTGCTCGGGGACACTTGGCTTCCCCCGGCCCCTGCGAGGTCGAGTCAAACGCTGCCAATTTGCTCCCGAGCGACTTCAGAAGGAGTTCAGAGCGAGGAGAGGCTTTGTTGCGTTGGAACAGAGGAGCGAGAGGAGATGCTTGTCAAGATGAATGCGAGGACAGAAGCTTTTTTTTTTTTCCCCTCCTTTTCCCCCCTTCGGCCTCCAGTCATGTCGGGACAGGAATTTGAGAAGTCGAAAGCAAAGGGGGGGGTCGTACAAAATGGAAATCTCCGGGGCCTTCATCACAGCTCCTGTTTAAGTTGGTCACCTATTAGCCTCCCTAATTATCACTGATCTTCCAAGGGGGGCGGTGTCTTTGGGGGGATCCACAGATGGGAAACAGGGGCGAGGGTCAATGAGATTGGGTTACAAAGGGGCCCGGCGGCTGACAACATTATTTATGACCCGTTCCTAATGGATTTCGAGTGACAGCGGCTTCACTTCACTGGCAGAGACAACAGAGCGACAGAAAGCCTGCGAGGCTGACTGACAGCAAAGCGACCGGCCTGTCTTCTCCCTTCAGCTTGGGACGGGGCGGAGGGCGAGGGCGGGGCGTCCCAACGTTTGGAAACGTGATGGACAAGAGCTCTCCAAACGCCTCCATCTCAACAAGTCATGAAGTCTCATCTTCAGTGTGAAAATCATGTTTTAACACTTTAAAGGTAAACGACCTGCCAGTGGGATCCAATGCTAATCAACTGGTTTCCAGAATTTTCCTGAATCGAGTGTTTATTCTTGATCCTACACTGCAAAAACTCAAAATCTTACCAAGATTATTTGTCTTATTTCAAGTCAAAATGTCTTATTTCTGGTCAAAATAACTCATTACACTTAAAATAAGACATGATCACCTCAGAAGTAACTTGTTTTTAGACAACTGTCTCTTGTTTCAAGTGAAAATTTGCTTGAAACAAGTGAAAATTTGCTTGTTTCATTGGCAAAATTTGTAATTTTCACTTATTTCAAGTGAATTTTCACTTTTTCCACTGGCAAATTTTGCCAATGAAACAAGCAAATTGAATCAAGTGAATTTTGACTTGAAACAAGTGAAAATTGTCTAAAAACAAGTTACTTCTGAGGTGATCGTCTTATTTTAAGTGTAATGAGATATTTTGACTAGAAATAAGACATTTTTGACTTGAAATAAGACAAATAATCTTGGTAAGATTTTGCATTTTTGCAGTGTATTGTGAAAATCGTGCTTTAACACTTTAAAGGTAAACAACCTGCCAGTGGGATCCAATGCTAATCAACTGGTTTCCAGAATTTTCATGAATCGAGTGTTTATTCTTGATCCTAGTGCGCTGATCTGTCTGATTTTGCCATGTTTAATGATATTTATACTTAAAAAAATCCTGAAACAAGTGGGATTGTCTCGTCCCACTGGCAGATTTTTCACCTTGTTTGAAGAAAAACAGGATTTTAACTCCGAACATGGGATTAGATGACTTGTTGAGGATATTTTTTGCAGTGAGTGAGGAGTGAGGAGTGAGGGGAAGAAGGAGAGACTTCTCTTGTCCCCGAGGAGCGAGAGTGATCGAGAGAGATGTGTCTGGGACGAGACACCGAGCGTTTTTCCAGTCTATTTGCCCTGCGTCTAGACCCAGAGTCAACGGGACAGGCCCAATAAAAAAAGGCTGGATACTGCAGCGCCGTCACTGAGTCAGAGTCCAAAAATACTGAGGGAAGAAAGACGGCACTGTGGAGCGGCTGAGGACGCCGACTCACAACGGTAGCAGTCAGAAACTCGTTCAGAACACATTCAGATCCTCCAAAACTATTCTTGCCAGAGCATTCCTTGAACCTACTGACACCTGAAAAAAAAAAAAAATCACATAAAAAGTGTCTGAAATGTTTGAAATGTCTGGGAAACTCTTCTAAGAGGTGCAGCAGGATTGCAGCAAGCATGCAGTTAAAGTAACCATGAAAATAAAAATAATAAAAAAAAAGACTTTGTCACCTTGTTAGCTCATTTCCTGTGCCAAAACGTTCATGTATTCAACAAAGCTTGCCAGAGACTTTACAAAAATGTGTATTTTTTGATCATTTTGCCCTGGAGCAGTGTATCTTCACGTGCTAAACCAGCAGATAGGAGCAAAAAAATGCAACCAAACAAACATTTTTGAAGAGCCACACCCCGTCCATCCGATGAAACTGCTTCTCCACATGAATCCCTGCCCCAATAATCGATTTCAATGGAAAAACATCAACTTAAGAAAGCGAGACGCCCATTTTATTGTGACTTTAAATGTGGAACTACTAGATCTGTCGCTGCGGAGCATCGGGCCGTCTGTAAGTCAACAGCCTCCTCCTCCATTAGCTTCGATTAAACAGGGCAATTATAAGTCGTGACCGGCAAAGGAGGAGAAAACTCCACAGTTCCTGATTAATTTCAAGGGTATAAAATGCATAAATTAAACATCAAATTTGGGCGCCGAGGATCAAAGTGCCGCAGTAAGGATGTTTGATGTAGGGCATGAGTCGAAATGTGCATATTCAAAAGGGGAAGTACAGTCTGTATATTCCGCCGCTGATTAGCGGACATCAAGTTTTGGCCCGGGCGTTTGATAATCAGCGTCCAGACTCGGAGGGAAGTGATCAAAGGCAGACGGCCGGACCTGAAGCTCTCTGCGCCGTCGGACCGGCAGATGAGAGCCTGATGCTAACACTCCCAGGCTTGTGCCTTTGATTCCCACTGGGGCCGATCCAAATACACTGAAATATTTGCATTCGCAGGTTCTTTGCTTAAAACACCCAGCCATCGACGATCCAGGCAGCGTTTACAAGAGTCGGGCCAATCCAAGATTCAGATGACCCTCAACACTGCAAAAACTCAAAATCTTACCAAGAATATTTGTCTTATTTCTAGTCTAAATATCTCATTACACTTAAAATAAGACATGATCACCAACGAAATAACTTGTTTTTAGACAATTTTCACTTGTTTCAAGTGAATTTTCACTTTTTCCACTGGCAGATTTTGTCAATGAAACAAGCAAATTTTCAAGTGAAAATTCAATTGAAATGAGTGAAAATTGTCTAAAAACAAGTTACTTCTGAGGTGATCATGTCTTATTTTAAGTGTAATGAGATATTTTGACTAGAAATAAGACATTTTTGGCTTGAAATAAGACAAATACTCTTGGTAAGATTTTGAGTTTTTGCAGTGCACCTTTAAAGAGAGACTGAAGACCAGCAGGAAACTTGTACTGCACTGCCCCCTAGGGGTTGAATCGTCGGGCATGTTGCACTACTTTGCCTACTTATCTGCTAAAAGTACCTGCTGCCTGAGATCACACCCTTTACCTTTTCAGTTTATTGATAGGAAAGTCATAAATGATGCCATGCCTCAAGAAGTCAGAGAGAGAGAGTGTGTGAGCTGAGGAATAAAGGTCGATGAGCAGCCGTTGCACAAGATTTGAAAAAAAAAATGCATGTTTGTGAAGGTGAACAAAGGATAGCAGTTGAGAAATTCACTGGAGGAGAGGATGTTTTTGCTTGAGGACGAGTTTTGGTGCTTCGGTGGTGAAGAAAACGCCACCAGAGAAGCATCCTCTTCCCCACCACCCCCCCCACATCCACATCTGGACAGGACTGGAGCAATAACTGTGCTGCTTTTATTACGCTATAGTATGCTGCTGGTATGTATTTTTATATTTATCTATTTATTTGTTATTATATGTTATATGTTTGTGTTTTTTGAGCTGCTGGACACCTGAATTTCCCTGTGGGATGAATACAGTATCTTCTATCTATCTATCCGGTAATCACCGTTGTGCCTCGTTTTCACACTGCAAGAAACATGTATTTTATCCAAATCTGTCCCTGTCTCGCTGAGTGGCTTCAGAAACGTGTCACTCACACCGTCCACAGCAATAAAGTGAAGAGTGAAGAGCTGAATCTTACAGGGTTCAGCAGACTTACAGAACTCCGATTTTTTGCAATTTCCCATTTTCTTGCCGACTGAAGGTTTGCCTCGATGGGTCGGGAAAATTCTCCAACCTCTTATGTTCATGAAGCCATTTCAAAACCCCACTGGATGAATGGATGAAGTCAAAAATGTGCCTTCAAGCGGCAAAATGAGGCTTATTTGCAACAGAAACGACAAAAGCACACATAATCAGAAGAATGGAGGGAGAAATCACACACACACACACACACACACACACACCTGGTAGGTCACCTTTCTTCCGACTCAGTCAGCACAGTTGGACTGAGCTGCTGCACTTAACACTGATTGATTTGTTTTTCCCTTATTTAGCTTAAAAAAAAAAGGAAAAAAAAATCCTAAGAGGTACGGAGCGCCGAGCAGACACCGACTAAGCAATCTGGCTTCACGCTCCCAGAATGCACTGCAGCACACGCCAGCAAGCCGAGCCTGAAAGCCCAGGGGTTTGCTGCTGCTGCTGCTGCTACTGCTGGAGATCAATTGTTCGCCTTGTGGAGAGAGAGAGAGAGCGAATTATAAGAAATGAAGTGTTGAGAGTGTGCACCTATGAGAGCGGCGTGTGTGTTTCTCATGCTTTTACAGTGGCAGCTTTTGTTAAAAAAAAAAAAAAAAATCATGCATTTACTGCACATCAGCACTTTAGATAATTATTTCTTAAATGCTATACAATGGAGGATACTATAGGACTATAGGTCCTTATGCCCTCCAACTATTACAAAAGAGTACAAAACAGTGTACAGCAGTTTGAAGAGTGTGCAGTGAAATGTGGGAAGTCCTGCACGGCTACATCTGCACACACAAACCGCAGCAGGAAAAAAAAAAATCTGAACGTGACAGATCCTGCGCCTCCAAAAGCTTCTCTACTCGACCTCGCACGTGCACTTTATGATTTCTGATAACGCGCTCCTACTGATTAGATATTCAGATTGAAGTGTTTGTGATGCTCTGATACGACTCGTCCTGACGTCTGCTGGTTTGTGTTCTGATTGGATCCGCTTTGTGAGAATAAAGGTCTGACATTGTTGGAAAATGAAATATATCAGCGGGTTCATAATCTAGTATGAAAAATCATTTTGACATACATCTAAATGTTTACTAATCACCTGTGGAATAACACACAGCCCTGTCCATCATTAAATCCACCCCATGGAGAATACACTGCCTCACCTTTACGAAACAAAAATATATTGCAGTATATTGGGAAATATCATGTGATATATTAGATAATATATTTCCATATATGGGAACTAGTCTTTATATTTTCCAATTATTGCAATATCTGAAATGCACAATTACTTGTATTGTATTATTCCATATATCAAAATATATTGATGCAATATATATATAAATATATTGCATTATATATGTTTCACCAATATATTATTCCATGTATTGCTGAGACATTTTCAAATGCATAACATATAAATATATTGTAATTCCATATATTAAATGTAATATATTGTAATATATTTCATGTAATATATTGGTAAATATATTTTCTTTCCATAAGGGCAATCCATTTCTGATGGATGCAAAATCTCTCTCTCTCTTGTCTTGCCGCTCCCTAAATGTTTGATGGTTTGATTGATTTTCTTTCTTTTTGGCAACACGATGACACCAGGAGTCTTGCCAGCACAGCCCACAGCTGACTGTGTTTTACACTTTCACTTCATCCTGCACGAGGCCTCGGCTCTGAGACATCGTCCAAATGAAGAGCAATACATATAGAACAGGATTATGCTTTTTTTTCTCCCTCATTACAGGAGCATCCAGCAGCTTATGGCAAATCAAATATCAGATTAGCATCTCACAAATAATCCCCTCCTTCTCTTTACTCGACTGTTGGAGGCTAAACTCCTGACGTTATTCAGTGAAATAACGACTCACACAACAGCCTAAAAATTCTCATGTACACCGTAGTACACACACACACACACACACCGCCAACAACACAACAGAATAAATAAATCATTGTTGCCGGCAGCCCTCGCAAACACACCTGACATTAAGAGAGAAAGAGAAAGAGAGAGAGAGAGAGAGGAGAAATGGTTTAGGTGTGTGTGTGTATGTGTGCACAGGAAGCAATGAATCCTTTATCGATGCTCTCATCGTGCCGACCAGGCCAGGAGGAAGATGGAGATAGCGAGTGTTAAGTGTCTAGTCGAGTGCCGCTACCTGCCGCAAATAACAAGCAGAAAGCACCGGCGGTTGGCACAATAAGAGCCCGGCCTCAAGTAATAACCTGTCTCTTAAGGTAGCCTGTGGCCGAGCAGATAAAGCCCTCTATTCAAAACTGCCGCAGGAGGAAAAAAAAAAAAAAAAGAAAAAAAGTCATTATCTCAAGTTCATTATTCAAGATCGTGAGAAATATTCAGCGTGAAAAAGTGCAAAAGTGCTTCGTCTAACTGGGGAGTTCAACTTTTAATCTTGTAATCTTGTAATAATAACAGCACTACTTTTTTTTTTTTTTTTTTTTTTTGACAGATATTTCATTTTGGAGCACAACTCAAAGTAACTTCCACCATTGCACCGCAGACTTGAGCGGAACAGATTGCCGTCGGAGGTTGCCAAATTGCCTCATAAAAATAACTTGTTTCTAATAATGGCTTGTTGCGCGCGGTCGCTTTGATTGTGGGAGTGATCGTCTCCGTCCAGAAGGAACAGCAGAGTCAATTTCCCATTTTTTATCTTCGAATAAAACTCAAACTCACATCGCACTCTCCCGTGTGTTCCTCCATTCGCTCTTACCAGCTCATCAAAACAACTCACCAAACTCCCCAGCTCTTATTACGCAACATATTTCTTCATTTACCGCTTTGCTCTCGAATAAATCTATCCAAAATCACTATCGCTTGCTTATAATGTTACTGCTCTGCAATATTTGTTCATACACGGCGCTTTTAATTATATGGGGAATATGAAATATCACTAGGAAAACAGCAACTAACACAGCTGCAGTGCTACAGTACGAGTCTGAAAGGCTAATAGAGTCATGTGCAAATTCAGATTTTGCACCAGATTATCGCTTTTTTTCATGCAGAGTCGTGTAAAAAGCAGGATATTGCACAGCCAGTCACTATCTCAAAATAACGCACTTCGAGGTGATCAGCCTGTTCATTATCCTTTTACGTTGCCACAGATAAGAGAGTCAGTTAAAGTAATAATTGGAGATATTTTCATATAAATAAAATAAATTTCTCTGTTCACTGATATTGATATCCAGCCAATTGGAAGCTTTTCTCAGTGGCTGGTTGTCGGGCAGATGTTTCAGGTTTGTTCCCGCCCACATGCCTTAGCGGAGCAATGAGCATCGAGCACCAAAATTAAAATTTGCAAATTTCAATTTTCAAGATTTCTACTTTAAACATTTTGTGGAATACAGCTTCACACGCTGTTGCAAAAAAGCTGCAAAACCCCGCTCTCGATCCACTTTTAGCTCTGAATATTCTCCCTCTGCCCTCTGTCTTCTCCTCCCTCCTTCTTCTCCCACCTCGTGCTTCTCTATCTCATTCTGTCCTCCGTCTCTTGCGTCGATTACGTCTCCCCCCGTCTGCCCTTTAGCCCCTTCGCTTCCCCCTCGTCTTTCCTCGGGAAAGTGATCCCAAAGCCGTGCGTGCGCCCCGATGCCGAGGGAGGGAGGAGAGGCGGTCTGCTCTGCGAGACGGAGAGGAGATGATGAGAGAATCAGGTGTTTTGTCTGGATGACATAATGTGGCTGAATGAGCGCGGGTTCACCGCCGGGCCGGGCCGGGCCTTAAAAATCTGAAACACACGATCCTCCCCGTCTCTCCTTCCTTGCTTTCCCTCTCTCTCTCCATCCTTATCGCCTCTCTGCTGAGCTAAATCGCCTCCTTCTCCTGTCTCGCTCCTCTCTCTCTCTCCTCACCTCTTCCTTCCCGAATCCGATCAGGCCGACGGGGGAAGAAGGAAAACAAATCAATTTTCCGGGAAGGAGGCCGTTTGTTTGTTCTCGACGGCTCGGAGAATACGGAGAGGGGGAAAAAAAACACACACACACGAGAGGCAACCGGGGAGATCCCAGGGTGTGTTTCTGATTTACCTCCTCAATATAATATTTTCACCCCCGAGGGCCGGGCGTGCACCGCGCCTGGGATGAGATAGCATTTCATTTCATTTCATTTCATTTGGCGTATGGATTCTCAATCGGGACGCCCGAGCTGCACGTTTTCACATATAAAGACGCACGCAGCCTTCGCCAGCCGGTGAGGGCTTTCCAAAGCACCTCACAGCTTCACGCGTGCCTTTTCTCGCACGGTTGACCCCCCGACGGGAATCAAACCCCAGACCCTCGGCAGCGGAGTGGCCGGGAAGCAGTTTAGCTCTGTGGAATTGCACTTTGCATTTTCCGGTCAGGTCTGCAGGCAGCATTTTCCTTCATGTTCCTCCAAATTGAGACGCCGTTTCCCATAAAAGATGTTCACTCCTGTAGTGGAGCTCACTTCCTCCATGACCTGTGTGTGATTTAAGTTCATGTTGCTGTGCCTGCTGAGAGGAAGGTGCACATTCCTCTCGCTCATTTCATCAACATATAAAAACTATGAACATATGATTGGGAAGTGTTTATTTATTTAATGGTGTTTAGTTCTGTTTGATTACACTGCAAAAACGCAAAATCTCTTGTTTCAAGTGAATTTTCACTTGAAACAAGTGAAAATTGTCTAAAAACAAGTTACTTCTGAGGTGATCATGTCTTATTTTAAGTGTATTGAGATATTTTGACTAGAAATAAGACATTTTTGACTTGAAATAAGACAAATAATCTTGGTAAGATTTTGAGTTTTTGCAGTGTAGCCAGTTGCTGACCTGCCTGCCCCTTTAAGAAGAAGCAGTGCTTTTCCCCTTTGAAGTGTATTTGAGAGTCGTCATGTTTCCATCCAAATATATCGGAAATTTCTGAGCAAATTTTGTCAAAATGCGCAAAAGAAAATGCGAATTTATGCCTGTTTCCATTAGTTTTGTTTTGCGATTATTGGGAGGAGAGTGCGCCGTGAGATGACGTCATAAGATAGCGTCTGTGTGTCGACTGAACAACAACAAACACTCAGCTGACACTCAACAGCTGATCATGGACAGATTCCTGCTGAACTTGTCGGCTCTTGGGAGAAGTCTGCTTACTATTTTGGCAGCGCTAACTTCGTACCGAACCATCCTAAATAAGGAATAAGAGACTAATAATAATAATAATAATAATAACTAATAATAATAATAAGACTGTAGCGTAGAAGTGTGACGTGGTATTCGGTCCAGTCATCGTTTCTTTGCAAAACCTGTTTCCACAGCAAAAAGTCGCATTTTTTTTTTTTTTTTTATCGATACGCTGAGAAATCCACCCCCTCCAAGCGTAAAAACTTTTTTGCGAATTTTTGGACGTTTTTCAAATTTCTGGCGTTTCCATCCAAGTTTTTTTTTTTTTTTTTTTTTTTTTTTTTTTTTTCCGCAATTTTTGAAAACGCGAATAAAAATAGGTGGATGGAAACACAATGAGTGATGCCACCTGAGATGGATCGACATTCATTCCAGAGACCTTCCCTGATTGGCCAAAGCAGCAGCTGGCCAGGTATAAAAGAGGTGGAGGAAACTCACAGACTGGTCTTTTGGAGGACTCTATGCTGTACTGAAGGCAGCAAAATTTGTCGTTTTCCTCTTTTTATCTTTTTTTTTTGTCTGAAAGAGACCGGATGAGACTGTTTTTGTTCCTTTATTTAAATCGTTATATCTTTTAAAATCTACGCCTGTTTGCTGGTCCATCCTTCCCACAAACACTACCTACCATCCCCATGTGCAACAACTCCATTTGTTTAAAAAAAAAAAAAAAAAAAAGTAAGGATTTCTGGCCAGGTAAGTCCACATCAGCTAGAAACAGTGCAGTCGGGACGGCGGACTGGGAATAATGTAACGTCCTATTTGCAAAGAAAAGCCAGTTCCTGTCTCGTTGTGTAAAGTGAGCTCCCCGTGGTAAAACATTCCCAGATACTTCCCCTTGTAAAAACGCAGAGCAGAGGCCGGCAGAGGAGCCGTTTATCAGGCAGAAATCTCCCATGTTGTCTGATCCCAGCCTCACTGCCATCACTCACACGCCACTCATTACTGTTCACCGTTCAAATCATTTTTTTTTCAATCATTTTTTTTGGCTGCTGGTCAGACCAAGAAAGCAATTTGAAGGATAATTTCCCATAAATATTGGTCATTTTTTCACAAATTATGCACTAAATGATTAATACATTATTGAGCAAATTCATCAACAAAGAAAATCATCAATTAATCAATAATTTTTTTTATTTGCAAAACCTTTACATGGGTACCGATTTTCCCTTTATGATGCTTATGTGTATTTTTCTGTGTAATTTTGTGTTTTTTTCTCTGGGTCATGTGATTGCCTCCTATTGGTTGCTGTATCTACACAGGTGAGGCCGCACCTGTACTGAAGCCCTGACAAAGACCTCCAGCAGTCGAAACATGACGTTTTTTTTTTAAATGATTCAGCCGCTACAATAAAGTCTTTTTAATATTCCCTTCCTCGGCGTCACGTTCTCTGATATCTGCAGAGCCTGGATGGCCCTTCTTCCTGTTTGAAGTGCTCCCCGCTTCCAAGAGCACCTGACACTTTTCTTGATCTCCGTTTGATGGTGCAGAGCGAGCGGTCACCTTTTTTCTGTTTGCCAAAAAAAAAAAAAAAAAAAAAAAAAAAGATTCAAAGATTCAGCTGCAGCTCCACACCAAAGCCTCTGAGTTAGTGTCGCAGTGATACTGATGTTAAAACACTAAACTCTTTACACTAAACACTCACACTGCAGCATCCTTTGTTTTTATTCATGAGATTTTGTATTTTATGAGCTTGCAGATGCAGATATGACTGTGGTAAAAGAAAAAAAAGAAAAGAAAAAGAAAAGGCCTGTGTGTACGTCTTGATGGAGGCTTTGCTGCACTTCAGCTTTTTCCAGTGAGAAGTGAGCAGCAGCTCGTAAAAGAGCTGCAGTGGTTAGTTAGTTATTTAGTGCTGAGCTCCAGAGGACTGAGCTGCTCAGGAACACTCACACCTCACTGCTGCATGGACTCTGTCTGTCTGTCTGTCTGTCTGTCTGTCTGTCTGTCTGCCTGTCTGTCTGTCTGCCTGTCTGTCTGTCTGCCTCTCTCTCAATGTCTCTCTGTCTGCCTGCCTCTCTGTCTGTCTCTCTCTGTCTCTGTCTAACCCTCTCTGTCTGTCTCTTTGTCTCTTTCTTTCTGTCTTTTGCTGATTCTCTCTGTCTCTCTCTTTCTGTCTATCTCTCTCTCTCTCTTACTATCTCTCTCTGTCCCTGTCTCTCTGTCTGTCTGTCTCTCTGTCTCTGTCTGTCTCTCTCTCAATGTCTCTCTGTCTGCCTGCCTCCCTGTCTGTCTCTTTGTTTCTTTCTTTCTGTCTTTTGCTGATTCTCTCTGTCTCTCTCTCTTTCTGTCTATCTGTCTCTCTCTCTCTTACTGTCTCTCTCTGTCCCTGTCTCGCTGTCTCTCTCTCTCTCTCTCTCTCTCTCTGTCTGTCTGTCTCTCTGTCTCTGTCTCCCTCTGTCTCTCTCTCTCTCTCTCTCTGTGTCTTTCGGTCTCTCTGTCATTCTGTCTCTCTCTGTTCCTGTCTCACTTTCTCTCTCTGTCTCTGACTGTCTCTCTCTGTTCCTGTCTCACTCTCTCTCTCTCTTTCTTTCTGTCCTTCTCTATCTCTCTGTCACTCCATGTCTCTCTCTTTGTCTTTCGCTGTCTCTCTGTCTCTGTTTTGCTGTCTGTCTGTCTGTCTGTCTCTCCCTCTGTCTCTTACTGTCTATGTCTCTGTCTCTCTCTCTCTCTGTCCCTGTCTCTCTCTCTGTCTCTCTCTCTGTCTCTCTCTCTCTCTCTGTCTCTCTCTCAGTGCCTCACTAACTTCAGGCTCATTACTGTGTGAGTAGCAACTCTGTGTCTCTGCGGCTTTGCAAATAGGAGTGGATATGGGACCTTGGCGTATGTTGCATGTTGTGTGTGTGTGTGTGTGTGTGTGTGTGTGTGTGTGTGTGCGTGTGTGCGGCTGGCTTCACAGCAGTTAATCCTAACAGCCGTGGTGTGTGTGCCGGTCACTTGCAATTTGCAGCGAGTGGCTTCATAACACACTGCACTCCGTCTGCACTGCTGGGCTGGAGCGAAGTCATTAAAATAAAGGAATATTGCGTAAATTTATAACCTGCAGTGGCAGCTTTTGTAGGAATCCTCACTGATGCATTCATCCTCCATCTCTTGTGAATTAGTAAAGGCTTTTAAACATCCAGTACAATGAAATAATTGTACTGTAAATCAAAACTAGTGTCTCTCCATTAAGATTTACTTGTAGGTTTCCATCCCAGAAAAGAAAAGAAAGACTCGATTTATCTTACCTATACAGAGGGAGGCAGATACACTAAATAATACGTATATGAATAATATGTGTTTAATCATTCAATACACCACATTTCCATCTTTCTGCACTCTCCAATCAAAATGGCTATATTTTTCAATTATGTTTTACGATCTATTTTTCTATTTTTCCTCTCTTGTCATTTCTCTCTGTGCCTTTTCCACACCATCCATCATCATCACTGAGGTCACCGCAGCCTTTCGACTGAAATGCTTCTGGCATTGCAAAAAAAAAAAAAAAAGAAAAGAAAAAAGAAATAAAAGAGAGAAAGAAAAAATCATTCGTCAAGGCACAAATTGAGCCGCTTTGATGGGGATACGAGGGCAGGAAAAATATCTGGTTTTTGCGAAGCCGTGATGATTTTTCGAGAAAAGGGGGCAACCCCCTAATTATCGCTTCAACCAAAACGTTCCACGCCGCTTGCGAGGCCACGTGACGCCGAGCCCGCTGCCTCGCTCTCTCTCTCTCTCTCTCTCCCTCTTCAAATGAGACTAAATGACCAAAAAAAAAAAAAAAAAAAAAAAAACAACTTCCTCCGAGGACGAAGGCTTCGCTTTTTAAAAATTCCGACTCGTGAGTCATTTTCGCCGATAAAAAAAAACCCAAAAAACTGCCATCCCTGGAAAGGCTTTGTAAACGATACGCTCCTCTCGAATGGAGGGTTTTGAATCTGCGGGCCCATGAAACTCGAGACCCGGGCCACTTGTTTTTTGTGGTGCGTGTCAGTAATTCCCCCCCCCCCCGCCTCTTCTGCCCCCGACGGGGAGAAAGTGATATTTTGCAGCCGTGGGGGAATCGCCTCCGTCACCACAAACCTCATCTTACCACCCGAATATGGAGAGGATTTTCCAAGCAGGAGGGAGGGAAGGAAAGGGTGGTGGTGGGGGCATGAGAGAAAGAGAAAGCGAGAAATGAAGTGACTTATGTTATATGAAATAAAGCGACGCTGCAGAGGAGAGCTTCAAAGGTGGCTCAACACACACACACACACACACACACACACTCGAGAGCTATAGATGTGAAGCTGGGATGATGAGAATTCAGAGGGTGACGCTGCTCCACTGCAGCTCTCTCTTTCTTTCTCTCTCTTTCCCTCACTCCATTCTTCCCTCTTTCTTCGTTCCCCCTGCCTTGTTCTCTTTCAGCCGGGTCGGCGGCTCTGATTGAAGTGGAAATGGATCCTCGCTGTTCGACACGGTGACCGCCACCGCCGCCGCCGCCGCCGGAAGCGACACCTGGCGGGATCGGTTTCCACCTCGACTGCCCTTTGCCTTTACCTGCCGTAAGAGTCACTGCAGAGCTACTTGCACAAGAAACACTGCTCACACCTACCGCTACACACACACACACACAATACACACAGAACAACATGCATGGTAAAGCACGAGGCTTAACGTTGCAGAAGCCGGGTTGTGATCTCGGCCTTGTGAAGATCTGCCAGTGGAGCTGGAGCTTTTCGTCCTTTGTGAGCGATTTCAAGTTTCAAATTGGAAAATCAAGAAAAAGAAAAAAAAAAAAAAAAAAACACCACACAGCGTCTTCACACTCGCAGATGGGGTGGTGGGTTTCGGTGGCGTGTCGACAAAGGGGTTATTCAAAAAACTGACAGAAGCAGATTTTGCAAATATGTGATTATGTGGGAGAGGAGCGCTTGCTGTTTCGTATCCATGGAGATTCCAGATGTCATCCAAAATGTTATGTTGTCCCTGCTGGCAAAGCAAGAAGTTCAACGAGAAAGCACAGAAAAAAAAAAAAAATATTATTTCACTGATGGCAAGCGAGTTGTGAAAAGCCTGTTTCGTTTTCTTTTATTTTTGAGATGTGAATCGTCATGTCGCACCTCATTTGCATTTGACTTTTCCAAAGTTTTGCAAATTGGAGCGAAATATGCATCAACTGTTGCTGAGGTGACGTTGAGCAAGGCACTTTATGGCCAGCTGTCAAAGCAGAGCGGCTCAGCGGTGAATAGCAGAAATGTGTAACTGGACTGGACAGCTGCCAAGTGTAACATAATGTGTGTGAAGTAGGACATTCTCAGTCAATATTCCCTGGATACACAAAAAAAAAAACAGATAAATAATAAATATGTCACTCAAAAACCTCAAAGAATGACTTCGCACATATGATTCCTTTACCTAGCGGCAGAGCATTCAACCCCGGCTTACATCTGTGTCGACATCCTCCTACAGAATGTCAAACATGCACACTAGCCAACGTCAAACATGCCACACCGACGTGAGAAACCCCCGCTCCGCTAATCCAACGTGCAGCCGAACATTTCTCCTCAGACACAGCGTGACACATTTCTCAGCATCCCTCCGAGCCGATGTGTGCCACCTCCGGCTCCTGTAATGCCTAACCTGGCGGCGGAGTTGTTTCCCACAGCCGCGGCGACCTCACAGCGGTCGGGTAAACAGCGTCTGACCTTCAGTAAACACAGCCAGGTATTTGGCCTTGGGCGGACACCAGCCTCATCAATACCGCCCTTATCTCACGGGCCCTTCCCTTGGAAAGCACCAGAAATGCACTCCGCATTCACAAGAGCACAAATGTCCCTATGTCCTCCTAAAAGCACACAATAGGGTTTGTCCATTTTGGGTTTTGGAAGGCCAGCATTGCCAGTAGTTGTTTGTGATGATATTAGTCCCTTCATGCTAACAAAATTCTGATAAATAACATGCCGAGGTGGAAAAGCATCTGAAACAACAAACAGACCATCATAGGACACAAAACTATAACTCTCCACTGAATTACTTTTGGTTATTTTAAGGTTAGCAGCACACTAAGGCAGGATGAGGAAAGTTTGTTGGGTTTTACAAATGTTCTGTGTTCCTTAAGCTCTATGTTCCCTCAGCTCTATGTTCCTTAAGCTCTATGTTCTCTACGCTCTATGTTCTCTAAGCTCAATGTCCCTTAAGCTCTATGTTCCCTCAGCTCTCTGTTCCCTCAGCTCTCTGTTCCCTAAGCTCTATGTTCCCTCAGCTCTATTATGTTCCCTTAGCTCTATGTTCCCTACGCTCTATGTTCCCTCAGCTCTATTATGTTCCCTCCGCTCTATTATGTTCCCTCAGCTCTATGTTCCTTAAGCTCTATGTTCCCTCAGCTCTCTGTTCCCTAAGCTCTATGTTCCCTCAGCTCTATGTTCCCTACGCTTTATGTTCCCTCAGCTCTATGTTCCCTACGCTCTATGTTCCCTTAGCTCTATGTTCCTTAAGCTCTATGTTCCCTCAGCTCTGTGTCCCCTCAGCTCTATGTTCCCTCAGCTCTATGTTCCTTAAGCTCTATGATCTCTACGCTCTATGTTCCTTAAGCTCTATGTTCCCTCAGCTCTATGTTCCCTCAGCTCTCTGTTCCTTAAGCTTTATGTTCCCTCAGCTCTATTATGTTCCCTTAGCTCTATGTTCCCTAAGCTCTATGTTCCCTACGCTCTATGTTCCCTCAGCTCTATGTTCCCTAAGCTCTATGTTCCCTCAGCCCTATGTTCCCTAAGCACTATGTTCCCTAGGCTCTATTATGTTCCCTACGCTCTATGTTCCCTCAGCTCTATGTTGCCTAAGCCCCATATCCCCTAAACTGCGTTCCCTAAGCTCTATGTTCCATAAGCTCTATGTTCCCTCAGCCCTATGTTCCCTACGCTCTATGTTCCCTCAGCTCTATGTTCCATAAGCTCTATGTTCCCTCAGCTCTATGTTACCTAAGCCCCATATCTCCTAAACTGCGTTCCCTAAGCTCTATGTTCCCTCAGCTCATTTTAAATGATCTCAACTCAACTTAAAGTGAAACACATTCAGATGGAGGGGTTTCTCTGGTCGGCATTCTGTAAGTTAAAATAAATAACCAAATAAATAACCTAAATAACACACTAAATAATTAAACAAATACACAGAAACATTCACTGACTGCTGTCAAGGAAGAACCTCCATCACATATTGGACAGACATGTATGTCTGATTGAAAAAAGCCAAATTCATACTCTGTTGCACGAATCCACATCACATTCCCATCCAGATTCACAAGCACATATACACACACACACACACACACACACACACACACGTAAACCTCTACAGCGAAATCATCTGTCAGTACTGTTTGGATCAAGCTCACATCCATCGGCCTGGCACAGCTGAGCTGTCAGTCCGAGCTTTGTCTCAAAACATTTCTGAAAGCATCTCTGAGCCCTGACAGCGATGCATTCCTCAGGGCTCGACCTTTCGCCCTGCACCATTTGTTGAACAAACTAGCAGGAATGCATCTCCGGGCCTCACCGCTGATTTGAGACATGGAAAAAAAACACACACACACATTAGGAGGGATAGAGGGTGCCTCGCCTTACCTTGAGCCCCCGGAGGAATGTGGCGGCGGGTTTGTTGCGAGGGTTGTGCAACAGTGAAGCACATAAAGAGCTGATATGGTCAATTGCCTCTGTAAAGCCCTAAAGACTGAGGAGGAATGAGAGTGCTTGATATTGCAGCGGGGGGTTGATGGTGTTGGGAGAGTGAACATCTGAGAGGACACACTGTCTTAGTTCAGATCACACACACACATATAAACACACATACACATTTTAAACTAGTATGCTAGTCTATGGAAGACAATGCCTCAAGTGAAAGATTAAAAAGCCTTGTTCTTAAGCCAAAAAGGCCAAAATAAGGCAGTTTATTCTCATTATGAGACATCTTAAACCATACATCTAATTTCCACTTGGGATAGGAGGAATATGTCCTTTATATTTGAAACCCAGCCAGCTTTTGTTCTCATACATGAGAGCACAAATTGGAAACTTTTTATTTCTATCAGAGCATTTTTTTTTTTTTTTTTTTTACTTTTATTTATATATTTTTTTGTTTCGATTTTTTCAATCTCTGAGGAATTGTTTTTTACTTTCATTTTTTTTTTTTTTTACCTCTAATTATTTTTATTTTAAATTTATTTATTTATTTATTTTCAATTTTTATCTTAACCTTTTTTTTTTCAATCGTTGAGGAATTTCAAACACTTGCTCGGGCAAGTTAATTAGCCAATTACTGAGCAAGGCCTTAACTAATTAAATGAGTTGTGAATAATATAATAAAACCCCTGTAATAGGATAAAGCCTCTTAAACATTTCTAAAGCGGCCGTGCAGATTAGGTTTCTATCTGTTGCTGCTTTCAGGAATAGAACAATTACAGCCGTCCTGAGCCGATATTAAGCAAATATTTAAGTATAGAAGTATAACAAAGTCGAAACTCAAAGTCAACACATGTGAGGTTGTGTAAAAAAAAAAAAAGGCAGGAAATTACTTTTAAATGGCTGCAAATTTATTTTCTGGGGGAGGACTATCCACACACACACACACACACACACATGCACACACACACACAGCCCCCCACCCTTATCTGTCAGATCACAGTCACACCCCTGGCTTCAGCTCAGCTCTATTGTGAAAATGTGCTTTCACTGTTTGTGTCAAAAACAGATTTCCACACACACCTTTCCTCGCTCGCTCCCCGACTCGACAGGCTGGTCAACTTTGAGGCATTTAAGGTGACGAACAAAGAGGGAGAGCGTGGGCGAGCGGGAGGTGAGGAGGGGAGAGGAGAGGAGGGGAGAGGGCAGCACAAAGGGGAGGGGAGGTTTGATTTATTTTGCCTTTGGGGGGATTCGCTCTGCAGACAGCGGTGAGGTTTGGCCACCAAGACGGGTTTTACAGCTTTAATCATCTGAACAGAGTCACTTTGCCCTGTGAGGACACTGAAAGGTGTGTTTTGTCTGTTTCTTTACACCAAAAAAAAAGAAAAAAAAGGATAGGACTGAAGTTGACAATATAAAGAAATCTGTACGTGTTTTTAAAAACCAATCAAACCCTCCTGGCTTTGATGGTTTTTTTAGTAAAATTCTTGCACTTGTTACGGCCTCACCAACCAAGGCTCTTTCCCCGGAGACCGAAAACATACACTGCAAAAACGCAAAATCTTACCAAGATTATTTGTCTTATTTCAAGTCAAAAATGTCTTATTACTAGTCAAAATATCTCATTACACTTAAATAAGACATGATCACCTCAGAAGTAAATTGTTTTTAGACAATTTTCACTTGTTTTAAGTGAAACAAGCAAATTTTCACTTGTTTCAAGTGAATTTTCACTTGAAATAAGTGAAAACTGTCTAAAAACAATTTACTTCTGAGGTGATCATGTCTTATTTTAAGTGTAATGAGATATTTTGACTAGAAATAAGACATTTTTGACTTGAAATAAGAGTTTTTGCAGTGTAATACAGACGCCCAACAACCGCTAAATTAACTAAATCATTTATTTCCTGAATCAACTTAAAACACTTAAAGGTTTATATTAAGGAAAACACAAACAAAAAGGAGCCCAACAGCACATCCGTCGACGGACATTTCACCGAGTCGTGCCCCCAAATCTCTTTGCACTCTGATGCATTCTGATGACGACGGCGCCGAGTGTGAGATCCATCTTTTCGGCTTTCCAGGGCTCGAAGTCGAGATCCCGCCGCCAGCTGGCACGTGCGCTCAGCGGCGGGCGGGCGGACGGAGGCGCCAGCGTGCGTCGGCGTGCGAGCGACGGCAGCCAGCAAACGAGCTTTCCCTCCCCCTCCACTGGTAAACACAATTAGCGCGGCATAAAAGATGAATGGCGTGTCTGTGTAATTGTCAAAAGGCATTACGCGCCGAGGAACAAGCGAGAGGAATCTCATCGAGCGAAAAAGGGAAAAAAGGGTTTAAACGGCGTCCTTCCCATTTTCTCTCTCTCCTTCCCCCCTCCTCATATTTTTGAACAAAACGCAGGCAGATGTAAGCGCGTTCGCCACACATCATTAAACGCCGTATCATGTTGCACTGCCACTAATGCTCTGAGACTAATCTCCTCTCCTCCAGTGTCACTGATAAGCTCCGTCTATCTTCCATCGCTTATCTCGACCCCTAAACGGCATCAAACGCGCGCCTGCGATCGGCCCTTATTAGTAGATCGGGGGTCCTAATAAAGGCGCTTTATCTCATCCCATCCAGACCCGGCTAATTGAATCCAGAGCGAGATAGAGATCTAGTCAGTGTGTCAGTGGATTAGTAGGGCCTGTCGCCATGGAAACGCAGGAGAGTAAGGCGGGGGAGGCCGAGTGTTTCCTGGTTTCGTTTTTTTTTTTCCTCCCTTCCTAATGACTCTGCAGAGCATCCTCGCTCAATATCCGCCTGGTAACGCTTCCTTCCTGAGGCGAGCGGCTCCGAGCCGCGACCCCGCAGCTCCCTCAGTCCGCCTCCAGCAGGAAATGAGAGCCGATGTAAAAACGTGACTTGAGTCTGCCTCGTTGCCGGACTATTGTTTCATATCTGAAGAAGGCAAGAAACTTTTAATTAAGACGGAGAATCAATCCCAGGGTTTCTCTGTTTCTCGGTGATTTTGATATCCTTTCATTTGTTTGGTTTGCTCCTTTGATTTGCCGATCTCGGGCCGCTCTCGCTCTCCTTTTGTTTGTCATCCTGTCTCACGTTCTTGCTTTCCTTCCCTTTATTTGTTTCTCCGCTCAGGATCGGATGACGTGGAAGCAAAGCGTCCGCCTCTCCGCGGCGCTCGCCGCAGACCTTGAAATGTGGGAAGTTTGAATTCGACCCGACCCGCCCCGGCCGCCGCGAAGCCATGCAGCCTGCCGGGCCCGGGACCTTGAGCGGCGGGCTGTTCGCGGTGAGACGCAACACGACCGCCGCCGGGGCCTTGTGACCCCGAGGCGGGGCCGCGGTCTCGTCCGGGGTGTCGCCCCCGAACCGACCGCGACACGACCGCAGGATCCGAAAAGCTGTCGAAATGACTGCTGCCTGTGTTCAAGAACAACGAGCTCAGGTTTACAGCAGCAAACCAGCAGATCCTTCACACTTTGACTCTGTCAGCGTCACACACACCCTGCATGGAAAACACAGGCGTGCACGGACAATTAAATAGAAAATTTATAGTGTAAACAGCAAAATTATCATGTATATATCATGTAAATGTGAGGACAGCATTCACCAGGTTGTATGGGCTGTGTGAGAGAATATACACTTTATTTATTTTATGTACAGTACAGGCCAAAAGTTTGGACACACCTTCTCATTCAATGCGTTTTCTTTATTTTCATGACTATTTACATTGAAGATTCTCACTGAAGGAATCAAAACTATGAATGAACACGTGGAGTTATGTACTTAACAAAAAAAGGTGAAATAACTGAAAACATGTTTTATATTCTAGTTTCTTCAAAATAGCCACCCTTTGCTCTGATTACTGCTTTGCACACTCTTGGCATTCTCTCGATGAGCTTCAAGAGGTAGTCACCTGAAATGGTTTTCCAACAGTCTTGAAGGAGTTCCCAGAGGTGGTTAGCACTTGTTGGCCCCTTTGCCTTCACTCTGTGTGGCATTTATCTGGTCTCTGATCTGAGCTGCTGTTAACTTGCGATTTCTGAGGCTGGTGACTCGGATGAACTTGTCGTCAGAAGCAGAGGTGACTCTTGGTCTTCCTTTCCTGGGTCGGTCCTCATGTGTGCCAGTTTCGTTGTAGCGCTTGATGGTTTTTGCGACTCCACTTGGGGACACATTTAAAGTTTTTGCAATTTTCCGGACTGACTGACCTTCATTTCTTAAAGTAATGATGGCCACTCGTTTTTCTTTAGTTAGCTGATTGGTTCTTGCCATAATATGAATTTTAACAGTTGTCCAATAGGGCTGTCGGCTGTGTAGTAACCTGACTTCTGCACAACACAACTGATGGTCCCAACCCCATTGATAAAGCAAGAAATTCCACTAATTAACCCTGATAAGGCACACCTGTGAAGTGAAAACCATTTCAGGTGACTACCTCTTGAAGCTCATGGAGAGAATGCCAAGAGTGTGCAAAGCAGTAATCAGAGCAAAGGGTGGCTATTTTGAAGAAACTAGAATATAAAACATGTTTTCAGTTATTTCACCTTTTTTTGTTAAGTACATAACTCCACATGTGTTCATTCATAGTTTTGATGCCTTCAGTGAGAATCTACAATGTAAATAGTCATGAAAATAAAGAAAACGCATTGAATGAGAAGGTGTGTCCAAACTTTTGGCCTGTACTGTATTTAGTTGGTAATTAGATAGATAGATAGATAGATAGATAGATATACTTTATTGATCCCAACCAGGGAAATTCTGGTGTTCCAGCAGCAACAGTAGAAACATATAATAAAGTTAAATAAAACAGAATAAAGGCTAAATATTTACAATAAAGACTATAAAGGCTAAAAACTAAAAATATACAATAAGGGCTAACCTAAGAATATGAGATATGAGATGTGAAATATACAGATGATAATGAATATGAAATTAAATATACAGATGGAATTGAAGTATATACATGATTGTATAGATAAGGAGAGTTAGTATGAAACCACGAGAACCAAGAACCAAGTGGCAGAACCCGACGCCCGACGCCCGGTACTGCGATTCAGGAACTAACCGACTTGATTCACCCAAATAATGTCTTCGACTTAAGAGGAATGCGTTTCCAACAAATGCTCAAAAAAAAAAAAAGAAGCTGCTTAAATATGAATGAAAACTAGAGCCATAAATGCTGTGTAATGATATGAAATCCACTTCTCCATCAGCGGTGCCTTTACAGAGGGGAAAGTCTCTGAAGGGGTTTCTCTTGTTTGGGTCAGGCAGCGCCATGAAGGAAAGAAGAAGAAGAAGAAGAAAAAAAAAAAAAAACCTGTTCATCATTAATGCTCTGATCTTTGCCAATCCTCTCCTCTGCAAACATTTCCGTTCTCATGAACTCCACCGGTGTCAAACCTCCGCTCATCCCCAGAGCATCTTCCTCCTCCTCCTCCTCCTCCTCCTCCTCTCCTCTCTCTCTCTCTCTCTCTCTCTCTCTTGTGAGAAATGTGTGTTTTGCATGCTGAGAAAGCGTTGCGATACAGGAACTCCTGCTGGCCCGGGCGATCCCTGCTGGATTTCGTCTCGGCGCTGGCGAGAGCTCGGCGGTGGGAGTGCGTCTTGGGAATGTGCCTCACAGCCGGAGCCGGGGGCCTGGAGGGGGGAGGCAGGGGGGCGTCAGATAAGGAGGATGCGTTTCGGGCTGATTTGTCGTCTTTAGGCCGGCGGCAGCGACGCTCGTGAGACTCGAACGCGACAAAGTGAAAGCTCGTCCATGACAGTCATCACCCAAATTAGTGCTTATTTGGTGCAGGAAAGTGGAAAAAAACAAAACAAAAACACAAACCGTGCGATGTTGGATTGCACGCTGAGCAGAAACAAGAGAGCAGCGAGGGATTCGTCCTGAACCGCGGCGCGCTCTCGGCCCCCACGCCGAGCCGCCAGGTGCAGACCCGTCCCAGCTGGGATCGGTAAACAACACCGAGCCTCTGCATGAGACTGAAGCCTGTAAAGTGCATGAGAAGGCTGCAGGAGCGGGGCGGAGCTGGAGCCCGTCCAAACAGGTGCTGCTGGGCCGCCGTCCCAACAGGAGGCTGCAGGGCACAGGCAGACAGTGTGTGTGTGTGTGTGTGTGTGAGTGTGTGTGTGTTTGGGGAGGTTTAGCTGGAGGCTCGGGGAAGGGTTTTATGGTTATTGTATTATCTGATCCTCTGGGGAGCCGGTCCTGATCTGCTGCTTCCTGCTTATCGGGAGGAGATGGGATGGAGTGAGAGAGATAAATGTAGCCTAGTCGGAGTCTGTGTGTGTGTGCGAGTGTGTGTGTGTGTGTGTGTGTGTTTGTTTGGTGAATGAGACACAGACCACAACAAAACATGCACATGACTCACTGCGATCGTGTGCTGCCACAAGAAAGCAGAGGATTCCAGCCACACATGGAGGAAAAGGAGGAGGAAGTTTTTTTTTTTGTTTTTTTTTAAACAGATGTGTTTTGGCATGTAAAGAGGGTCACGAAATGATGCTAAAACCAGTTTAAATACAAACTTCAGAACCAAAAAAAAACAAAAAAAAGCATGAAAAACAGTCTGCCAATACAAGACATGCAGAAGACTTGACAATCAGCTGACTTTACGAAAGGAAATCTGCAGCAAAGTTGGAAGTTCACTGCAAAAACTCCAAATCTTACCAAGATTATTTGTCTTATTTCAAGTAAAAAATGTCTTATTACTAGTCAAAATGTCTCATGACACTTAAAATAAGACATGATCACCTCAGAAGTAACTTGTTTTTAGACAGTTGGCTCTTGTTTCAAGTGAAAATTTGCTTGTTTCATTGGCAAAATTTGTTTCTTGTTTCTAGCTCATTTTCACTTTGACTAGAAATAAGACAAATAATCTTGGTAAGATTTTTTGCAGTGTAAACGAAACCCTACTCCATACTACTGATCTATCCTCCAAAAAATGACTACAGCGCTTCCCCGTGGGACTCGTGGTTGACTTATCTCATCAAAATGCCGCTACAGCTACAGCGTGTCCCTCTCCAAAAACGGGCGACACAAGACCACGAGATCTCTGATTGGTCCATCAGAGCGCTTTGCAGTTTGAATGTGTCCTACAGTTTTACATTTTCCTGTCTTGTTTCAGATAAAGTAAAAATTTTTTTTTTTTTTTTTTATTTGTGCTTCCTCTTGACGCTGCTGTCGCCTCAGCGTACACACACACACACACACACACTCACGGGCCACCACAGTGTGTATGAGGTGTAATGTGACCAAGTGGAAACACTGACACTTATAAACGTGGACTCTCTTTTATGTAGTGTCTTATAATTTTATAATAATATTATAATTTTATAGTTTTATTGGTATTCTATTTATTGTTTTTTTTTATCTGTATTTGTTTTATTGTTATTTTACTGATTGTTTCTATATATTATATTTCATTTTTATTATTAATATATTTATTTACTGTATTTTTTTGATTTTTTTTTATATTTTATTCAGTATCTTATTCTTGAGTTTTTTTTATTATTGCTGTTTTATTATTTTACATGTTTTTTTATCACTCTTTTGTTTTTTATTTTTTAATTAATTTTTAATTTTTAATTGTATTTATTTATTTATTTGTCACTAACCATATTCTATGAGTGTGTCTCCTCGTCCTTTACTTCTCATTTTATGTTTGTTTGACCATCAATATGTAAAGCACTTTGAATATCATGCATTTGTTTGAAAGGTGCTATATAAATAAAATGTGATTGATTGATTGATTGATTGATTAATTGATTGATTGATTGATGACACTGCAGTTTTGTCCCGCCTCTTGATGGCGCTCTGACGTGCAGCGACGCCGTCTTTCTAAGAGTTTCACCAACATGCACGTCTTCGTCACACGGGCTCTGTATCACTTTTATTTTTGCAGTGCGTGTTGCCACATGAGGATCAGGGTGCTGCGAACACACACACACACACACACACACACACACACACACACACACTGGAGCGTCAGGACTTCAAAGGCAGCAGCGGTGCAGTGAGGAGGTTCGGAGCAACGCGTCTGGATGGGTCACTTTGTGTTGAGCTGAGGAACCCAACCCGCCCGCTGGAGGAGACACACACACACACACACACACACACACACACACACACACACACACACAGCCTCCCACACAAGTGATAGCTACAAATGCTATGATTGCCTTTGAGGCTTAACTTTTTTCAGCTGCCAGCAAACTCAGAGACACACACACACACACACACACACACACACGCACATGCACACACACACACACACACACACACACACACAGATAGAGAAACAAAGCCAGCAAGTGCCAGCATTGTCTTTGAGGCTTATCTTATTTTGTCTGCAATTGCATGCAAACACACACACACACACACACACACACACACACACACACACACACACAGTTGTCATGGTGGAACATCTTATTCCACCTGTTAATGCGCACACACACACACACACAACCACACACACACACAACCACACACAGTGTTACAGATGACTTAGAGGTGTATCATTGTTTTTTTCATAGATATCTGGAAGCATTCCTGCACACACACACACACACACACACACACACAGACAGTGGCACAGGGCGCACTGCGGCTGTCTTTGAGGTGTGTGTGTGTGTGTGTGTGTGTGTGTGTGCTCGTCAGAGAAGACTAAAAGACGTCGAGTTCTCGGTTGAAAATCCCAGGTAGCATCAGAGTGTCACATCAAACAGAGACAGCAGACAGCTCGAACACAGCGCGCACACACACACACACACACACACACACACAAAGAAGATAACTACAAATGATAGTCTTCTCATTTGTCTTTGAGGATTTCCTTTTCACAGCACACACACACACACTTTTCTCTCTTTTAAACGCACAAAATGTGTATATAAAGAGCACACACACTGTTTTTTATGCAAAATACACTCGACTGATCAGCCTAATTCACAAACTGGGGCTTAAACAGAAAACACAGAAAACACCGTCCTTCACTGAGATGTAGACTGACCCAAATAAAATCCTGCATGTGCAAGCGGCAAGTGCAGATCCTCATCTTTCAATCATCGGCTCATTGAAGCCGGCGGTCCAAGCAGAAGCACAGATATTATCACTCACAGTCAGATGACAAAGAAAGAGGAAAATAAAAAACCTTTTGCTTTTTAGATGCAATGCAAACTCGGCATATTCCTCTAAAGAGTCAGCAGACCAATCAGAGGATGAGCTGCACAAAAATGGACCAATCAGATGATGAGCTACACCTTCAGACTGAGTGTGTCCTGTAATAATAATATAAAAAAAAAAAAAAAAAAAAAAAAAAAAAAAACACACACTCAAACACTGTGCTCAGACTCATTTTTTGGGTATCAAAGTCCTTAAAGTCAATTTGGCTACACACACACACACACACACACACACACACAGATACAGACAGATACACGGGCAGACAAACTGATACAATCATGGATGTACGCTGATACCGACACACACACACAGTAAACACAAGCTGCAGAGGAATAGACACATGTATGCGTGCATGCAAACACACACACACACACAAATGAATGTAACTGTCTGACACATGCACACCTGAAAACACACACACATCCGCATACAAGCACACGCAAAAGCACTGAGCTATACACCACTGCAGTCGTTTGGTACATACACACCTGCACACACACACACACACACACACACACACACAGATACACACTTTTATTTTGCAAGCGAGTCAGTGTCGAGTGGCGCTGAAAGCAGATGAAGCCGGAGGGAGTCACGCTCCTGTTCACATGACGACTGAGCAGCGGCGACATCGAGCCTCGCCGTGCTCAGCGTTTGTTACAAAAACCGCCGCGCTGCTCCTCCTCCACATAAAAGACAAATTATTTGGAATAATCAGGATTTGTTGCAGGGAATGATCTGCTGATGGAAATGTGAGTGCCATAAACCAAAGGCCTCATTCTGCTCACAGTGTATTTCTGGATGTGTCGTGCAAATTCGCTGAGTCACCACAGGAGTTTGTTCATGTTTAAGAGATGCACGATAACTGCAGCATGACATCGTTATCGGCCAATTTTGTCGTTAGAAATGAAATATCAATATCGGCCCAAAATGAAGATGTCAGATCTGCCCTGGTTGTGCCTGTGAGCATCATCCAAGCCTGTTCCAGTAGGATGAACTTTACAGTTTTGTTTGAAAGAAAATGTATAAAAATAGATACGGTACATTTTATATAACCTAAGCTGAGGTGGTTTTCTTATTTTGCCCGGTGGAATGTGTACATTTTTTGGGCCTTCACAATAAGAGTAGGCATAATAAAATGTCACTTCCACTGCAGGAGTAGGACTTGATGTTCTCTGCAATCCGGTGGGGGAAAAAAAAATGTGCATATCAGCATCAGCATCGGCGAAAAAGTTGGAAAATATCGACATAGCGGACATTGGCAAAAGCTCACATTCCGTTATCACAAAACTCTACGAAAAAGAATGAAATTCTTATGACAGTAACCTTGAGGCTCTTGTATTTTTATTCAAGAATCTGGTGATATTGTGAGAGATAAGTAAAGACCCCGACTTGTTTCCAAATAAAAATGACGGATTGATCTTATTTGGACACATTATGATTTTTTTAATCTATTTATTTTATTTATGATTGTGTTTATTATTACAATTCCCATATTTATTTGTGTATTCAGTTATTTATTTGCTATTTTTTTGTCATGACATATAAAGGGATCACATATGGTTGTTATCACTATGATCGCTTGTGAAAATTAAATAAAAGTTAAAAAAAAAAAAAAAAAAAAAAAAAAAGGAGAAAGGCGAGGTGCATTTCCAGCTGCAGGAACACAGAACCAAATGATTTCTGACGGATTACTGAGGTCCAGAGTCCCATAACAACATTTCAACCACAAAAACATCACAGGAGGAAACATTAGCTTAATTATACTTTTTTTGAGGGGGGGAGTGTTTTGTTGCCGTAGAAACAGCGGCTGGTGGGAGAGCCCACGTCTTGGCGATTGCATCTGAACCTTGGAAACAGATGAGTCAGGACGAGAAGGTCATGAGTTAGTTTCCTCCTGACCGAGTCATTTTTCTTTGCGAGAGCTTCGAGCGATAAAGGCGCTGTCATCAGGCGATAAAAGAAGTGATAAAGGACCGAGGCAAAGTAATGAAGTGATAAAATCCACTGCTAAAAGGGATGAAAGGGATGAAGTTGTGCTTGTATGATTTAAAAAAAAAAAAAAGGGTTTACAACACCTCACCTCAAAATGAACGGAAAGAAAGAAACAACCCGAAAGACGAGAGAGAGAGAGAGAGAAAAAATAAATAATAAAAAAAAACACAAGCCATGATGACAAGCGGAGACGCGGCCGAGCCGGATGACAAAAAAACAGCAGCGGCAAGTGAAATTCGAGTCCTAATGAACCGTTAAGTAATCGTTATTTTCCAATAATCTCCGGGGCGAGCCAGACGATCGGCGCTGCGTGCACGGCTCCATTTTTCCTGCCCTCGGCCGCGGCCTCGTTTGCCAGCCTGCTCTTCATGGTTCAGATATTAATAAGAAACGGGGGAGGAGAGCGCGCGGGGGCACCCAGTGGATATTTCCTCCTTTCCGTCTCGTCCAAATGTGGATGAGCTCATTTGGGCGGCGAGGAAAACGGCGGCTGACCTTTTGCCCCGGCCTCGCCGCACGGCCACGCCCTCCCGGTGCCGCTTTTGCGCATAAATTCAACAGTAAAACAATTCCCCCCCCCGCCGACCACATTTTGATTGCTCAATTTGTAAATGACGCAGCCTCTCGTGCATGTGCATTAAACTTCATATTGTCATTTTATTGCACCATCACAAGATATTAATCCCCCATCTGGTCTTATCAGCTGACGTTTGTCCATATGGCATATTTTGTGGTGCCTTCTTATGTGGTTTTATTAATGTGTTTTTTTTTTTACTATGTGTTTTTTATTGGGCGCTTTTATTAAACCGTATCTGCAAACTGTCTCTCTCTCTGAGGATGACAAAGATTTGAAATGAAAACTGCACTGAAGGTCAGACTTCGAAGCGGATCTCCGTCCGTGAATAACATTTGCTAACTGGCGATCAAAGTCCCCTCGCATTCCCGCTGTAAAAATTTTGACCACTCTGTGAGACAATTATGACCGCATCTAAATGAACCCACGCCTCCTCGCCATGATCCGTCGAGAAAAGCGAGGGAGAGCTGCAGTCTGCGTTTCCTCGCGGCTTTAATGAAGTGCTGGGACGGGCGCTGCAGCCTCCCGGGGGGAGAAGACCGGGCAGAGGTCGCTCTGCTGGGCGCGTCTGCCCACATCAGAGCCATTTCAACCCCCTCAAATAAGCCAGAGCGAGCCTGGCCTTCGCAAATATTCCAATAAAAACACCAATCAATTCCTGCCTTCATGTCCTCAAACAACAGCGAGCATCCTCAGTGCCGGGACGCCCCTGAAGATGTCACTGATGTTGTAAACTTTGACCTCTGACCTCCCACGTCTAAGTAACATGTCTGACCCGTGTTTTTAACCGGCCGAGACGCATTCAAAGTCACCGCAAATCCCTCGGTAAACTCACGCCTGTCTTTTTTTTTTTTTTTTTTTATCATTATTATTATTTTGCCCCCATGCTCCTCGCAGGGTTTCCTCTTTATGTCAAAAAGGTAAAATTCCCAGACTTTTCCACCACGACTAAAATGCTGAATTTAACGCAGTTCACTTCAGATTCAGTCGTATTAAAGTTTATATAATCTGTTTTATTCTGCAGGGGGAGGTGAACACAACATGAGCACAATGAGCAACAAATAGTACGTTACAGTGAGCAACTTGGTAACACTTCACAATAAGAGTACAACAATTAACGTTAGTTAATGCCGAAATAAACATTAAGTAACAGGTAATAAACATTAAGTAACAGATAATAAACATTAAGTAACAGGTAATAAACATGAAGTAACAGGTAATAAATATTAAGTAACAGTTAACTAACCGTTAACTAATGTGTCTAAGAATCATGTACTGATGCTGTTCATGCTAAGGTATTAATTTATATGTTATTTAAGGGTTATTGTAGATATTATTAACATTAGTAAATGCCACAATAATCATTAACTAACAGTTAATTAACCATTACGGCATTAACTAACGTTAATTGTTGTACTTTTATTGTGAAGTGTTACCAGCAACTTTTAAGTCACTGATTTTTTTTTTTTTTTTTTTTTTTTTTAATTAAAGTTGAAATAATTCTATGATATTCAGTGAATCAGCGTTTTTATTGGACTATACTTATATTTATATTTTATTATATATTTATTTTATATTTATTGGATACTGCATGACCCATTTATAATTTGTCTTTATTTAAGTGATGAGGTGCTGCTATTTTTTTTTTTTTTTTTTTTTTTTTTTTTTGGAAGCACAATACGCAACATGAGGCCAGATGTTTGCATGTTTTTCACTTTCTGAGGGGGCATCTAGAGGGCAGCAAGATGTGGAAACTGCTCTGGCAAAGGCTTATGTCTTTATTTTTTGCGACACACTCGCTGCCCAGTTGTGCGGGAAGCAGGGAGTCAGTCAGTCGGTCAGTCATGTGCTGGCACGGCCCGCGCACCCCGACGCCGCTGACCGGGTCGGCGGTCCCGAGGGAAATCCATAAACAGGACGCTGCGCATGTGGCCGGAGCACGATGCCAGAAAAACAAAGTGGAGTTTTCACGCTGGACTGCACGCGGCCTCCCCTTCCCCTTTCTTGTCTGAACTGCTTCCTCAGAAAAGGCCTGACCCTTGTGAGCGTGCAGCATCCTGTGATGGGAGCTGGGTGTCTGTGCTGCAGCCAAAACAAAGGACTCAACTGGAAAAAACGACCACAACAGAAGCCCCGATTCATTCCTTTACCCGGCATCTGTCCGGCACGGGACGCTTTCCTACATAAACGAGATCAAATTCATGTATTTTAACACAAAATTCTGTCATTTCTCAGCTATTCTTTGACACGAGAGCTTGGTTTTTCCTCTTTCGAGTGGCGCAAAAGAGCAGCCGTGGTTGTCAAAGCCTGTGGAAAAAGTGGCACTTCAGCAGCTCCATCTTGAGCGTGTGTGTTGACAGGACGTGTGTGAGGAGGTGAACCCGAAAACCCAAACCGGACCACCCCGGGATCGGCCTCCCTCCGTCTGTCTGTCTCTGTCTGTCTCTTTCCCGTCTGTCCCTCGCGCTCACTTTCTCTCTCCGTCAGCGCTTCCATGAGCGCACGGCACTTGTCGCTGCCAGGGTTGTCGGTTCGATTCCCTCAGCGGGTTGAGCGTGGCACTGACACGAAGGTGACCGCCTCCCCAGACTCACTCATGCTGGTTATTTGTTGATCACGCTGATGCTGCGGTGAGTTAGAGAAGTGGAAATTGTGATGTTACGCCACGCCACGACACTTTTCATGAGTTTCTAACTGTCAAAGAACTCTTAAAGGAACAGTTCACCCAAAGTGCAAAGACAGATATTTCATTACTTATCCCCGGTGGGATCCATCCCATCAGATAGTTTGTGTGACTTGATGAGGGCCTCCTTCACCCCAGCACACTGGGACAGGATGGGAAGCACTTCCTGCCGAAAAAACACTGACAAAATATATCCATCCGCTTGCAATGAGTACAAATTTGAGGCGGATGAATACAGTTCACTGATGTTCTTCGGCAGGAAATAGTTCCGAAAGAAACTCCTCCTTTTTTTTTGAGTTTTTCCACATGTACATTTTTGACCGTTTGAGCTCCACAAATGAAAACCCACCCAGCTCCACTGTACTGGGACAAAGGGCGACTGGAAACCTCACCAAATCGCACAGTGGCCGTCTGGATAGATCACTAGAAGAAAGTGGGGTCACTCCATGTCATTTCACCAAATTTTCAGGACATCCCACACACTTGGGTCTCAAAAAATTCAGAAATTACCACCAGTTGTTCCTTATTTATCCAATAGGCACACTGTGAAATTTTAGTTTGCTCGGATGGATGCTTTTTGAGATATGGCTAATTTAGTGAGGGGGTCGATTTTCGCACGTCCTTATTTTTCCTCCATTTTCAGGTGTCAATATCTCAGGAACTACATCACATAGGAAACTGAAATTTGGCACGGTAATACACCACCACCTACTCTCTCAGAATATACAAAAACATCTGTCATACATCATAACTGGTAGGCATGCCAGCTCCTCAAAAATGGAGAAAAAAAAAAAATCCTACTTGAGATTTTTTTGTCTGTATTTTTGGAGAACTACTTCTTGGAGTTCAGTTTTAAGCACTGCATGAATAAAGCATTCATCGAAACACATGATTAAAAATATAGATTTGAAGTTGTGCTGTGTGTTATCAGCATTCTGTACTAACTAGCCAGCATTGCCAACTATCGCTCACACAACATTAATATAGCTGTTGCACTGGGCAAAGCAAACCTCGCTGGCGTCCGTGTTCCTCCTCTGGTTTTTGACCAGTGAAGCACATGTGGGATGTAATTACGGCTTAATGGCTTGCTAATTTCCAACTTCAACTTTTCAATGGAAAACACAAACCAGAGGCTTCACCAATAATTGCAGCCCCCCCCCCCCCCCCCCCCCCCCCCCCCCCCCCCCCCCCCCTCCGGGGCGGTGGAGCAGCGGCGGTCCGGACACACGAGGCCGGCCCGCACATCTAGATAACTTCGTCGGTGTTTACGAGGCTGAGCGCGGCGGCCTGAAGCTCCCAGCAGCTGACCCGTGTAAACAACCACCGCACAGGCCGAGCAGAATCAGGCGACCACCCCTGATTTTTTTTTTTTTTTATGACCCTCCGAGCGTTTTAGATTCCAGACATTTGGAAAAGAGTTTGTGTATATGTGTCTGAGTCGCAGAGAGAAGGGGATCAAATCGCAAACATCCATGAATTTACTCATTTAGAGCAAAAATTCAGTAGGTTGCAAAATATAAAACGTCATGGGACGTTTATCTGTTTGCAGATGAGTCATCGATGAACTTAAGGGTAACACTTTACAATACAAAGAGTACAACAATTAACGTTAGTTAATGCCATAATAAACATTAAGTAACAGGTAATAAACATTAAGTAACAGTTAACTAACCGTTAACCAATGTGTCTAAGAATCATGTACTAATGCTGTTCATGATAAGGTATTAATTTATATGTTATTTAAGGGTTATTGTAGATATTATTAACATTATAAAATGCCATAATAATCATTAACTAACAGTTAATTGACCATTACGCATTAACTAACGTTAACTAACGTTAACTGTTGTACTCTTATTGTGAAGTGTTACCAACTTCAGTCTAGAATCATTGTATGTATTCAAGGACGGCTGATTGAGGACGTATGCATTCCCAGCGACACCTTGCTTCATCCAATTCCCACCCACGGGGCCTTGCTCAAGGGCTCCTGAGAAGTGAAGCTCCAGAAAGTGTTTTTTTTTTTTTTTTTTTTTTCAAAGTCTCCACCTAGAATTTACCAGGATTCAAACCAGTGACGCATCTGTGACCTTTAGACCGCCTTCATCTCGGTGATTTAGTGATTAAATGCGGCGAGACTGGGACTCGCTGTGGAAACTGTGTGTGTGTGTGTGTGTGTGTGTGTGACGATGATGGTGTGCTGGAGTTGAGGGGGTGAAAAGAGAGAGAGAGAGAGAGAGAGTGAGAGAGGGATCTGCTACTACACAGTATATTAAGTACGTTCAAAGCGAAGAGCGGGGGGAGCACTTGAATGTGTGCCAGCGAGGGGAAAAAAAAAAAAAAAAAAAGGCAGAAACCCCAACCTCCGTCTGATACACTGGGAACATTTGCTAAACTTGTTATTGCTGCGGGGCGAGCGTGACTTATCGAAGCCTAGGACGGATATTGATACAGAAAACCATGTGCTAAGAGTCGGACCCGCTGACGGGGAGCTCATGCCATTTTTCCAACGAGGACAGACGGGGCTCGCCGCTGAAAAAAAAAAAAAAAAAAAAAAAAAAAAAAAAAAAAAAAAAAACACTGCACACTGGGAAGCCTTCGCAGTCCCTGACGCAAGAGGGGCATAATTCCACATGTCACAGAGCATCAATAAATATGTTAAAATATTTAAACAGATCTCCTCTAATTACACCCCTCGCGACCTCTGGATGCGATATTGCCTCTGGGCCGACCACTTCAGGCTCGTGTTGAAACAACCGCAGATGTAATTCTTCACGTCGGGCGTCCAAGTTCGCCCGGGCCGGCATTAGACGGTGCACCACTTGACGTGGATGGCAGCGCTCACCGGCCTCGCCGCCGCCGCGATCCAAGGCAAACATGCCTCTGCCCAGTGCGGCTGACGCTCGAGCCCAAAACATTAGCAGAAGTGTCTCAGGCCGAGGACAGACAGAGTGCAGCCGCTCAAGGGAGCCGGCTGCTGTTTCAGCTCGCCGTTCGGGGCTTGGCACATCCGAGGACAGCGGTGGAAAATGTACCCATAATTCCCTCCTCATGTTCCCCCCGTCTTTTGATACACTGACTGCCTGCTGGCAAAGTGAATCGCTGAGCCGAACGGGTCCCTCTCTCTCCCGCTTCCCACCTCACGATGAATACCACCACTATATGCAGTGTGTTACTAATAAACATTATTTATATAACTCGAATGTTTAAGGAAGGGGGTTTACATAAGGCCTACAAGGTGTAAGAGTAAAATACTGTACATTAAAAAGGCGATTACAGAAGATCCTATATTTCTATATTTCATAGATTAATATATAACTTTGATGATAATTACTTAGGTATAAGGTATAAGTTTTTAACGTCTTCTTACTCCTCCTACTTTTCTTCTGTTGCCCTGCTGTTGCATTGTCTGTTGCCCTTTTATACAACATGTTCAAAATAAATAAATAAATAAATAAATAAAAATAATTGCACGGCAAAATCGTGCATGCACAGCAAAAGCAGTCGACAAAAGTGATTTCTAAGAAGCAATATAAAAGTTATTTAGCTTAAGCAGCTAGATAGATAGATAGATAGATAGATAGATAGATATACTTTATTGATCCCAACCAGGGAAATTCTGGTGTTCCAGCAGCAACAGTAGAGACATAAAATGGAATAAAGGCTAAATATTTACAATAAAGACTATACCACCACTATATGCGGTGTGTTATTAATAAACATTATTTATATAACTCGAATGTTTAGGGAAGGGGGTTTACATAAGGCCTACAACAAGGTGTAAGAGTAAAACACTGTATATTAAAAAGGCAATTCAAGAATTGCACGGCAAAAGCAGTCCATTTAAAAGTTAATTAGCTTAAGCAGCTAGATAGATAGATAGATAGATAGATAGATAGATAGATAGATATACTTTATTGATCCCAACCAGTCAAATTCTGATGTTCCAGCAGCAACAGTAGAAACATATAATAAAGTTAAATAAAATAGATTAAAGGCTAAATATGTACAATAAAGACTATAAAGACTAAAAACTAAAAATATACAATAAGGGCTAACCTAAGAAAAAGAGCTATGAGATGTGAAATGTACAGAGGGTGAGCTCTGAGGATCATTTCATTGACCTGAAAAAAAAGGGATTTGAAGTTCATATCTTTCATTTCTCCGCGAGAAAAACTCAGGAAAGTAAAATCTTTGATGAAACCGTTTACCGAGATTCCCACGTGACCGTCCTCAGAGCGCTGATGTACAAAACCTGGTGTAGATGTGAGGGAAGATGTGGGAAATCAAGTGTGTTTGTGTTCCTCCAGCGGACTCAGTCAATCAGTCAATGTCAGATTAACTGAATTAAAGCTTCAAAAAAAAAAACCTCCAGAAGGCTCAAAAGTATGTTTCACACCTGCGTTCAACATAAATCAGATTCATCAGTGCTGCACTCGGCCTGCACTGTTCTCACACACACACACACACACACACACATTACACACACTAAACACACAGCGAGGCAGCAAACAGCCAAGGCAACCCGATGATTTGAATTAGCAGTAAACCACATGCTCCAGCTCACAGCGCACACACACACACACACACACACACACACACACACACCCTATCAAAGTGATCAGTTTTTCCCCCCGTCAAAGCCTTGAGTCGTGTTCCCACTGCTCCGTTTGGAACCGTCATCCCCTCACAAGATGAAAAGAACGCGTTCTTGCGTGCACAACGCCGTGGCCAAATATCGAAAATGTCAACTTCCTGGCAAGCGTTGATCACCTTTAATCATCATATCGGACGGCGTGTTCCCCCTGCGGGCTCCGTGCACAATAATCGTGGTGCCGGTGAAATCTTCACGGCTGATTGCAGCTATAACACTAATCTGATGCACCTCGCAAAGCGCCACATATAGCTTTCATGAGAGAAAGAAAGAAAGAAAGAGAAAAAAAAAAAGGTTGAAAGTATCTTCTTGGCAGGCGGGCGCATGTGTTGCAATGCAGATCGAGGGTTTGCGGTTTGATTCCCGAGGTAACCCGATAAGCAAGGCACCCGGTGCTGCCAGGGCGAGCGGCTCCATATGTACCAGCTCAAGTCAACCGGTTCACACACTCACCAGCAACCTGTTGAGTTTACACAAGAAAGCTGAGCACCGCCATCAAACATTTGGCTGCTCTGCCGTTCTCAAGGTTAGATTGCATAACCTGTAGTTATTATTTTAGAAAAAAAAAAAAAAAAAAAAACACACACACACACACACACAGAACGTTGGGCCATAAAATCCGTCAGCAAGACTGTAAAAAAAAAAAAAAGTTGCAGCGAAGCCAAAAGCAGAGGAGGCGTCCCAAACCGGGGGTGAAGTGGGCTGGTATAAAGAGTAAACAACTCGCCTATTAAAGTGTTACAGCCCAGGCTTCCAGCGCCAAGTGCTACTTTGGAGTGAAGACCTGGGAAAAACGAGGCTCACACACACACCCACACATAAAGGCACGTACACACATTCCTCTCTCATACACACACACACAGCCATATGCATGCACTCGACTTACAAGCACAAACATACAAGGCCATGTACGCAGATTAATCACCCACATATGTGAACTTGCACACACTTGGACGCAAATGCACGCATGCAAATGTGCAGCAGAGTGTGTAAAAAAAAAAAACGTGTAAAGTCGCAGTCCAACTCCACTCGGGGCGTTTTTTACGAGGCGGCGGCCGCGTCGAGCTTCATCTCCCGGCTTGTTTTTGGAACACCTGCAGGGACTGGCTTCACGCAAAAACCCAGGCCTCACCTGGGATGATCTGTGAGGGAACCCGGAGCGCGTGCGTGCGTGCGAGAGGCCGAGTCTGAAACAGGATCTTCAGGATTGGTGAGGAGATCGTGTGATCGTGGAGAAAGATCATTTCGACATCTCTGAATTTCCACACTCATTTCCCACATCGATGCACACTGTTTTTTTTTTTTTTTTTTTTTTTTGGTTTTTTATCATCTATTTATCAGCTATTTATCATCTGTTTATACTGTAAATTTGCACATTGCCCACATCTATGCACATTGTATACATCGATGCACACTGTTTTTTTGTTTTTTTGCACATTGTTTTTTTGCACATTGGGTACTTAGATCTTTAGATCTCGAGTGTCATCTTTTATTCTTTCTTTCTTTATTTTTTTTATTTACTTAATCTTGTACTCTGTGGATACTGCTGAAAACTGTGAATTTCCTTCGGGATGAATAAAGTATCTATCTATCTATCTATCTCACTCGGCTTGAGCTTTCCCATCGCTCGCCGCCGGCTCTGCTCAGGTCAGGACCCGAACAACAAACGGAGGTCCTGTTGGGCTTCTCGCCGCATGTGCAGCGTCAAACCGCGATTGTGTAACTGTCTTGTAACGTGTCAGCACCGATTAGCCGAGTCAAACGTCCCACGCGCGCCCGCCGCATCTGGCAAAATCAGGCAATTCTGACTGTGAAAGGCGGAGAGGAAGTTTCCAGGCGACTGTGACTGCCGGGTGGGGGTGTAACTTTCCTTTTTTTTTACCGTGCCACGCGTGGACTAGGGTGGCCATTTCCACAACACCAAAAAGGAGGACACTTTGCGGCATTTATTGAGGAAAGTGGGGGGACCCCAGTGTTTAATTCAATTTAGTTTTAGTTTTAGTCATATTTAGTCAACTTGTATTCTTTTCTGTTTAGTCACATTTTAGTCGACAAAAAGTCTTGGCTTTTTAGTCTAGTTTTAGTCGAAGAAAATCCAAAGTATTTTAGTCTAGTTTTAGTCAATAGTCTTTTTTTTGTCTTTGACCTGCATCATGTTGGCTTTTTTTTTATTTAACAATATGTTAAATTATTATTATTATTTTAAAAATGTAAATTGCTTATCAAACAGACCTAACAATTCAGCTACCAATGAATGAGCAGTAGTATGCATGTGATAACATAGATTGAAAAATAAGCCGAAGTGATACCTCTTCTCTGAATAGACAAGCTAAGCCGGTGTGCTGCTGTTAGCCAGTGAAAATAGAGCGGAGTGGCAACTCTTCACTTTGTTACACAATCTATGTCAGTGCATAGATCGCGCATCCAATGAATGCACTTTTTGGATTGTAATTTAAAAGTCTATGACGAAAAAGAAAAATCTCCCGGTTCTCCCGATGTACAGTCCGGGCCTGTCTTACACCATTGGACGATATGCAGCGTTGCGTTCAAGTGCAACTCCAAAAAGGAGGACAAATAAGCGTCCGGCCGGACAAGGCATTTAAATTCCGGACTGTCCGGCCTAAATCCGGACGTATGGCCACCCTAGCCTGGACCGATCCAGATGTCAGTCGTCAAGCGAAGGCATCGCCGGCCGTGGGAGAGGACGTCGCCTTTCAACCCAGACGCCTCCTCACGCTCTCTGCACCGGAGAAACACTGCATGGGATTGACCAGCGGAGAGCATGAAGGCCCCGGAGACCGACCCCCCCCTTCTTCTTCTTCTTCCTCCTCCTGCTCATTCAACACATCTGGGGAGCAGCACAGCACGTCGCGAGGTGAAGCCAAACTTCCTGGTTGGCAGCACCGTCAGCACAACAGAGCGACCCCTATGGCCCCCGGTGGATTTGGACTCTGCGGGTTTGCCGGTGGCACGACGTCGGCGCACCGCGTTCCTCCTGACACTTTAGAAAAACAGACGAACGTAAACAGGCAAATAAACCAACAGGCTCCTTGGAAACTGCGGTTTAGCGGCAGTAAGCTCTGACAAGAGAGCGAGAGAGAGAGAGAGAGAGAGAGTTCAACATAATGAATGCAGTAAGTGTTGGGGAAAGAAGTCACTTTTAAGATGAATTAGTTACTTTGGCTTGTCACTTCCCTTAGAAAGTGACTGGTTATGCTGCAAAGTTCATTTGAATCAAAGGCGATTCTGAACTTCCCGAGTCATTAGAGTACTTCTGAGTTCTCCGGTTCTACACGCCGCAGCAAAACGGCTTCTGCTGCCGGGCCTGTCGCCAAACATCACTTAAAAAAAAATGAAACGCAAGACTGCTGTTACACTCTGTGAAACAGTAAGACGACGCCAAATCAAAAAGACTGGGATTTTGCGTCTCTATCAACATCGTGTCATTTGAGACGCTGCAGGATTTTCACTTTCTGAAGTGGCAAAGATGATTTAATGTGAAAGGAAAGCAAAAGCGCCTGATTGTGTAAAGCAGCAATGGATTTAAAGGAGTGAAAAACAAATGATCACAAGAAGTAAAAAAAAAAAAAAGAGTAAACTGTGTGCTTTCACCCTGAACTTGAAACGGATTGTTGATTTTTCTGTGTGCACTGATCGGTGGAAATCAAACACAAAAGCTGTGATTACACGCTGATCTGACGCTGATGGAGGAATATGCACAATTACCGTCACTTCACGGCGTTTCTCCTCCGGGGGGGGGGCGACTGGAGGCAGGCCATGACCGTACCGCCTCTGCCAGCGTGCAGGGAAGAGCGGCTGAGAGAGACATTTCATCTTTCCCACACTCCTTACACCGTCTTTCTCCCTCTCGCTCTCCCTCTCCTCTCTGCGGTCGGGGCGATTGTATAACACGCACTGTATACGCTGCTCCCCCCCGCGCCAGAGGATCCCAACCCCCGTAAACGCTGTAACTCAAGCCTCCTCCCCAAGACTAATGGCCCCTGTCAAGCTCGCGGAAATTAATATCAGCCAGCGCCGATCCGACGACAGCGAGGGAAGAAGGGGCCGATGTTCGCTGGCCCCCCGCGCCTCCGCAAACCTCCAGGCGCTCCTCCAGAGGCTTCTGTGCGATTCCCAGCGCACGGAGAGACGGATGGAGGGGTGGATGGGACGCAGCGGGCGCAATCTCTCGGCAAAAAACGAGTGTGGGGGACACCGGCGGCTCCTTGAGTCTTTTTCTAAAGCGTCCCTAAAGAGCTTTATGCAGGAGAAAGCGGAGTAAGAGCATATGTAGGGGCTGTTTCCTCCTCAACGTGCACTGAAACTTTTTCAGATTTGGGGGCTAAAAACTTTTGTGAGATTGATTCAGATTCAGATTCAGATTCAGATTCAGATTTTTTTGTCCCTCGAGGGGAAATTCAGCTTGCAGCATGAAATACATTTTGTGTTCCACTGTCCCCTGTATAATGCATCTGTTTGTCACTTTAATCTTGGGACTGGAATGACATTACTGTTGCACCTTACTGTTGTTTTATGTGTTGCACTTTGTTTTTCATTGATTATTATGTTTTATTGATTGTTTTTATTGTCCTTTTGTACAGTGACCTTGAGTGTCCTGAAAGGCGCCTTTAAATAAAATGTATTATTATTATTATTATTATTATTAATGAAGAGAGGCAGTTTCTTTTTCAAAAAATGCAGTATGTTAAACCCGAGTTGTTTTGGCTAAATGATGAAAGTAAACTAGAATGGTTATTCAGGAACGATGTATTTGCTTTAGCGAGGTTTATAAAAAAAAATGCATGGTCATTAAGAAAAAAAGAATTATTGGTATGACCTTATTACTTGTTTGCTAGGCGTGTTTTTCTGGATATTTGATTTTTGAAGTCTGATGACTCTGACTATTGTTTGTTTTTCTATGTGGTGGTGTCTTGTAAGCCTTTATGGGCTGGGCATTTGTGTGCATGACACACTAATAAAAATCAATCAATCAATGCAGTAGAGGGCAAGATATATATACAACACAACATGCAAAAGGCCAGTCACAACAATGAAACAACCGTGAATAAGAATTCAATGAATGAATGAATAAAATGCATCTGTTTGTCAAGTAAAGTAAAATATCCCTAGTTAATAATAAAATGCGAGCCCCACTCAAGTGCTGGTGTCAAGTCAGTAAAGTGCTACAATAAAGTGCTACTGTGCAAGTTACCGATGCAAATTAAGCGCATTTATTGCACTTGGAACAGAGGAAAATTTAAATCTGTTGCTTTTAACTTTGGGGCGCCTGTATCTCCACCCAGAAGGGAGAAGAACAAAGTCTTCCAAGAGAGGGAGGTCAAGACTGGCTAAGATGGACGGTGCCTTCTGCAGGACTTGTCTAGAGAAAGCTGCTGCTCGCCGATAATCTTGCTGGCTACCTTAACGATGTGCAACAGACGATTTTTGTTTTTGTTGCCATACCAGGAAACGATGCAGAAAGTTCAAATGGACTTACAGAATAAAACCATCACGTTAAAAGTATTCAGTCTGCGCAGAAAGTAAAGTCTCTCGGGGTTTTTGGAACAAGGATCGTCAAATATCAAATGCACCCTTGACCTGGAGTCGCTGGTCCATCTTGCACCGACACCGGCCTCCGTTCTCACCCCACTTCCCTTCCCTCATCTCCCACTCTCATGCTGCTTTGCAGATTCGTTTAACCCTCGTATGACCCCTGGACATTTTTGTCCATTTTCAAAATTCAAAACTCCCTCACTGACAATCACCATCCTCACCAGAGTTGATTTTTGGTGAGGATGGTGTCATTCTGGGTGAAATTTCAAAATCTGATGAAAATCCATTATTTGACCCTGTAATGCATTTTTAACCTATCCATGACCCTTCGTGGACAAAACAAAATAAAATAAAATGCGAGTTCAACATGAGAAAAATATTATATATGATTTACAACAATAAACACAGTAAATTTTGAACGATAACAGTACAGTAGATAGTACAATTTATTTCTAAGGTACACCTCTTTCACCCCTTTTAGTGGTTTTGCCCGCTATAGAAACAGCACCCAGAGGTGTTCAAAATGGCCTGGAAGGGGTTAAAATCTTGAAATCCATGTTAAAAATGATTTAGTGTAACTTCAAAGATTTTGAGGATAATAAGTACAAACAGCAACAATAAAAACTGGATAAATGACAGGTGGACATTTTTGTCCACGAAAGGGTCATGGATGGGATAAAAATGCATTACAGGGTCAAATAATGGATTTTCATGCTGAAAGTTGGGAGTTTCAAATTTAACCCAAAATCACCCCCCTGTGACCTTTTGGTGGTCACTTTCTAGAAATGGACATTTTTGTCCACTTGAAGGATCGTGGATGTGACTTTTTTGAAGGGAAACTCAAGGGTTAAACGGCTCCAACTGCATCTCAGAGAAATCTTTACTTCCTTAAATCATCGAGTGCGGTGATGTCCCTGATACAGCTACCACATTCTGTCTCTGTACCCTCAGGCCCCAAGCCTTTCCTACCCGCTCTCCCGGCTTCCTCCCCTGATATCCTCGACTTCCACCCGGTACCTTCCCCTCAGCTGTTCTCTCAGCAGGGCCAAAAAAAGAGGGAGCCAGATGCAGAGTGCGATTAAGGTTTTAAACCTGAACGAGGTGCCTGCATCTGCTTCCAATCCAGCGGCGAGTTAACTCCTACAATCCACATCTTCTTTGAATAAGTGCTGAATAATAAGTGAAGCGGCGCTGCTCGGCTCTGGCCTTCCTGCCCCCGGCCCGGCAGATCTCCTCCCTCCTGAGCGGCGAACATTTCAGGACACTGTCTTCAGACTTCAGACAGACAAAAAACAAAAAAAAAATTGCTCCTCAGACTAAAAGGCTTCAAGGCTTGGAAAAAAGACACTGTCAAAGTGTAGTACAACAGGACTTCACACAGAAGAAAGCCACCAGGAAAAGGCATCAGGTAGCTGCCTTTTAGTCCGAGGCCGTTTTGTCTGATGTCAAATTGCACAAAACCAGAGACTTGACAATGACAACGTTCTTCCTGAGACGCGAGGCCTTTTATTCGGAGGAACGACGCCGTTTTGTCTGACGTTGGAGAACACACAGAACGTTACACAGCATCACATCAGCACCGAATGAAAGACGCGAAGGCACACAGCTTTAACGCGAAGTGCACCGCACAGCTGACACCTAAATGAAATAATAACCAGGAAATCAGACTATAAGAGAGGAGGCACAGTGACAGACGAGCCTTCTTAACAAAATCTGATGTCGGACGGCCATAACCGATGCAAGCATAACCGGTTATGGCTGAGTGAGTGCTATAAATACGTAGCACCTGCCGTTAAAGTTTAGTGGCCGCGTGTATACTGCAGATTTGAGCTTTTTTGACATAATAGTGACAAGATATAGTGGATCCCATGGATGCAGGCCCTAAACCGTTGAGGTCTGGGGAATGCTGTGAAATGCAGGCCGTGCTCCTGGTTCCTCGGTGCTGGAACAACAGCCTCACTCCTGTCAGGGCGGCGGCGGCAGCGGCGGCGGCGGCGGCACCCTGACAACTCATGTTTTCACGAAGCGCCTCACGTCAGTCTCTCCGCATGAATCATATCCCCTCCACTCCTCTGCTCGGCTCGGCTCTAGACGCATTTCTTTTTCACAGCACGTCTTTCCTAAAATTAAAATTCTGGGGTGAGAGGCGCACGGCTCTGACCTCTGCAGTATTTAATATTGGCTGCTTGTAATATTTCTCAGTCGAGACTTTAATTGCATTCTCTTGCTGCAGCTGGATGAAAAGCATCTTTAAAAAGGCGTTGCCACATCGTTTGCATCGGACAATGCCCCCCTTCTGCCAAAACTGTGCACTGGAAAAAAAAATTTAAAAACTCAGAGAAGCAAATTTCAAACATGAGCGGCCTTTGTTGTTTCCTCACAGAAAGGCGCCAGGCTAAACTTTGTGGATCCCTTGAAGGCGACTTTGTTGGACATTAGCGCCGAGCGGCACAAAAGCCTCTTGTCCTTTATCGGCGCGCGGGCGGTTGGGCAGAGAGGAATGTCTCAAAAGCGGATCCGTCCATTGACTTTGGTGGGACGAGCCACTGGCAGGCGGCCCGTCCGCACACGAAGCCCGGTCGCCGCTACAAGGAACCTCTTGTCCTCTCGTCACGACTCCCGTAATGAGTCTCTTCAGCACCACGATGGCCGACGTCATCATCATCATCATCATTAAGGATTACGAGAGAAAATGTTTGCTCGTTCGCTCCGTGTCGCCGGCTCATGGGCACGACGTGAACCCCCGACCCCCCGAACCCCGTCACGGAGCCGCCGACCTCGAAATGAGACAAAGATCCCCTGTGTACGCGACGCACCTCGCGTTCACCACGTGAGCGCGGGGCTATTATGTCATTAAGAAGATTACGCCAAAAAAATATGAGCCTTAAGAGTGAGCGCTATTCATCGACGGGAATAGAGGAGGACTGTTCCGGGTGTGGGCGGGCGAGAGAGAGAGAGAGAGAGAGAGAGAGAGAGATGGTTCTCACAGATTAACAGATTCCCATCGAAGCATAAACCTTGGCAATGCCACTGTCTCTGCCGCGGATGCAACAAACTCCGCGCTTGTTTTAAATGACAGCGATCAAGGCCGCGGGGGCTGGGAGAGGAAATGAGCACAGCCTCGGAGGATGCATCAAAAAAAAAAAAAAAAAAAAAAAAAAAAAAATGTTGTTAAAAGTGAGTATGAGCTCCCACGTGGGAGCGACAACAGCAGCAGCCAGTAAATAAAACCAAACTCCAATGTGTGTCAGGAGACTTGTGCTTGTGAGAAAACAGCAGAGCTTTGTTGACCATGCAGAGAGTCCGGAGGAGGGAGGGAGGGAGGGAGGAGGAGGAGGAAAAGGGAAAAGAGGGAGAAAGAGAAGGGTGGGAAATTAGAATTCAGCTCCCTATCTCTCTGGAGGCGCTGTCAAGGGCCGGTAGTTCATGTTTAACACTCATTAATGGTGGAGTTAACACACTTTATGGGCCAACTTAATACACTGGAATGGCAGGGCCAATAAGGCTGCGATGCTGAGGCGGAAATAACTTTTTTAATGGAGAGGCTGCTTTGCACCGTGTGGAAACGTGGCCCACCTGCAGCCCGGAGGCAGAGCAGGATCAGGACTGCGGAGCCGGCGACAGAGCAGCGCTGATAGTTAAGCATGGCGGGCCGCAGCGGGACGGACGCACGTCATAAAGGCCCGGCTTCTCCAAAATCAAAAAAACCCAACGTTAAGTCCTCTAATGTCATCAACGGGGTTGAAATTAGGGCTGGGAAAAAAATAATCGAAACCGACATTTAGGGCCCATGTCGGTTATTCCGGTTACCACACCACCACCACAACACGTCACATCACAAAATGCTCCTGTTGTCATGGTAACCGCGGTCCGTTCCTCCTAACTCAGGCCGTCCACTGCAAACTTCCAGCAGTTTAAGCAGCAGGGATCATACGTCCGCCGCTCCGTGATTCTGGGTAGTGAATAAGAGTAAGAATAATATAGATATGATAATAATATATAGCCTAGATACTGAGGATTAATTATTATACTACTAGTACTAGTACTACTACTACTAATAATAATAATGATAATAATAATAATCATTAGGGAGCAAAATTCTGAGAAATGAATATAGCCCGCTTACTATGCAGGCACGCTATATTATTATTAGTGCATATATATACTACTCCTAATAATAATATAGCAATAATATTACTTGAAATAATATTTGTTTAGAAGAGATGCAGCTTTTTGTAGTTTCACATTGCCGTTTTGTTTGCAAAAGATTCAAGCTATAATAATCGGCAATAATCGTTCATTAATCGTAATCGAGGTAAAATGTTCAATTAATCGTGATTTTGATTTCTGCCGTTATCGCCCAGCCCTAGTTGAAATCCATATTCATTCATTCATTCATTCATCCTCTGCTTGCCTCCTCCTGTTGAGGGTCACACAAGACTGGCATTAGATGTGACACATTTAGGGAGATTTAACCCTCCTGTTATGTTCAAATTTACAAACATCTTTAATGTTTGGGGTCAATTTGACCCCAGCAGTTTAAACCTCCACAAAATTATTATAACTAAAATTGTTACCAAAGTTTATGTGTCAGGTACTTTATGTTTGTTGACGACCTAAATAGTCCTTTAAATAAAACATAACTCCTCCCAACCCCCACTTATACATCCAGTATTCCTATTACACCACTATGGAAAAATATGCAAATCACCATAAAATCTCACTGATTGACCTAAAATTGCAAAGAAATATTCATTTTTGGTGTTTTAACGGCTTTATATTATTTCTAAGTACAGATTTTTGTTATTTATAACCGATGCATTACAAAGTGTGTGCAGGACATTGAAAACATATCATCACGTGAATGTCATGTTTACCTGGTAGTGCCCATTACATTAGGAAAACTCATTAAATATGAAGCAAAAAAAAAATGATGTTGATCATTTATTTAGAGACGTTAAACATCGGCTGGGGTCAAACTGAACCCAAACATAATAAAGAGGATTTTTTTTGACATTGAATAGCACAAGTTACTGACCAATAGTGATCTTATTACACAGATATAACCTCAGGCAGGCCGCTCCGTATGCTGGAGCTATTTTGTTTGTTGAAGATCGCCAGTATTGCTACATTCACATATCACACTGCAGTGTGCACCGCCTACAGGCACGAGTGAGTGGTCTTACTCGCCTTCTTCAACAAACAACACTGCTGCAACGCGTAGAGCCATCTGAGGGCTCAGTAAAGCAACGAAAATATACAAAATATAGTGTATTCTGTTGTGGGTGCAAAATGGAAAACTTCTTTTTTTTTGTTTATTGTGGTTTAAAATGTTTTTCTGTAAGCTGAGACGGTTTGTTGCTGCTGCTGCTGTCCTTCCAAACCAAGACGGGCCCTGAGGATCTCCAACGAGAGAGAGCTGGCCGCCTGAGGTTACGTCCACGCATCGATATCACGAGCGGTCAGCCAATTCACGGAACCTCGAACTCCAAACATTCCTTTTAAATGTGGGGAGGCCCAACCCAACACGAGAACACGGGAAGAACATGCAAACCACACGCCGAGAGGACCGAGGCCAGAGGGGATGGCAGCACTTAACGCCGGCCGCCTTTGAAAGAAAAAAAAAAAAAAAAATCGCTTATTAAATTGATATCACTGTGAAGGATCTCGCTGCATCTCACGCTAATCAGCACAGACACGGAGACACCACAAGGCTCCAGCTGCAGCCCTCCCAACATGCACTTTCACACTCCATTTAGCGCCGCCAAAAAGGCCGTGCGCACATCAAACGCTTCCCGCCGGCCGGAGGTTGGAGGGGGTCACGCACAGCCGAGCCAGCGCCGTGACCTCATGAAGAGGCACGAGGACCGCAGAGGCGGCTGCAACCTGTGCGAATCGCAAACCCACCGAAAAAGCGGGTGGAGCGTGACATCGACAGCAGAAGGGCCAAGCCGCAGTCGATCGGCTGTTGTCTTGGATTACAGAGACGAAGCCTCGGTGCTCAGGCCGTCCCGCCATGACCTTTTCCAAGACCCGCAACGTGTCAAAAATACGAGGAAAATACATAAAACACACGAGGCCGTAACAGTTATGACTCCATTCAGCCGCTTCAATTGATGATCTGATAATCTTCTCTCAGTCCTCTGCCGTCTGCGAGTGATAAGTGCTAATGTCAAAGTTTTTATTTCCACTCGGGCCACCCAATGCGCGCTCAGGATATTGTATCAGATAAAACGTACAACCAAACGGCACGAAAAATCCCTCACAGGGCGCCGCCGCTCAGGGTAAACATACAGAATATATGAGCGAGAGTAATGATTTCCATTTGGCATTTTACTGGCCCTTACATAAGCCTCGTACAGACATGAATGCAGAAAATAAGAAAAAAAAAAAAACGACGTGACTGGATGCAAGGAAGAAAAGAAGCAGAGAGAGAAAGAAAAAGTGGAAAAATAATGAGAACATGGATGCTGGTTGTGGGTAATGATGAGTCTAAATGCAAAGGGCTAACCGCGCCGAAAAACATGTGTGTTCACTCTGTTAAGCGCCCCGTAAAAGCCGGAGCCAAGGGAGGGCACGGCAGCAAACCACCACCCAGCGTCCCACCAGAGCGGGCGTTTCATCCCTCCATCTGCTTCCAGGCATTCGGTACCATGTTCCTCCGTCTAGCTTCTATTAAAACCAGCCAACAGGCAAACACTCAATGTAAGTGAGCGACGGCGGGTGGATTTATGCCCGCACCCACACCTGCGAGACGTTCGGCGACTGGAGCTCAGTGCCTTGCTCAAGGGCACTTCAGTGCAGCGGTGACTGAGTGCAGGGAGTGCAAATCTCAAAAAAAAAAAAAAAAACAAAGCAAAAAAAAAAACAGATGGTCTGGGACATGAACTAGTAAACTTCCAAATGCAAGCACAAGCTCCTTCTTCACACAAACATCCCTCACATTTCTCATTTCTCCGGGTGGGGGCGATGATTATTTAACACCGCGGTTTAAAACACCTGACGGCAAAAACGGCAACAAAAGGGTTTTAGTTGCGCAGTGAACAACCAGAAGCAAAGTGATGATTCCTGTTTTTAATCTGCATTTGTGTCTTTCGTCTTTCTAGAAACAAAACCACTCCGCAAAAAAAATCTCAACATGCAGCGGTGAAATGTGGATAGAAAACCAGAAATCAGAAATACAAGATGCAAATGATTCATTTCTGAAAAGGACATGAAGAATCCAACATCTCTGAATCTAGTGGTGCCTTCAAATGCATGTCTGAAACATGGGATTTACCATGTTTACAAGCTACCAGCACCAAAGCGCCACCCTCTCAAGTCGTAATTACAAGTGGGAAGTTCGGAAATATCAGCGACACCCAAATTTTCCGAGTCGTGATGTTTCCTAACTCCGACAAAGCGTCTCTGTTCCCTTCTGGCAGAAGCGCCTCTGCTCTTCGTTCTGCTGATGAAGGAGAAACTTTTTCAAAATTTGGCCTTTGTGGTTGCAGAAAACCCAGTGAATTAACCCTATAAAGCCATTTGCATTATAAATGATATACATATTCAATTCCGTTTTTCGTTTTCAGTTCAATCAATACTTGACCAAAATACTGTTGTATATCTTTGAACACTTCCCCTGTTCACCCTGGACCATACCACTGGCACTTCAAGCACATATCATATATCATACACCAGAAAGGTCGTGTAATAACATATTTTTTTGATTTTTTTTAAATATATATATACACTACTCACAAAAAGTTAGGGATATTCGGCTTTTGGGTGAAATTTCAGGATGAACCTAAAATGCATTATAACCTTTACAGGTGAGCTTAATGTGACCTTCTGTAAACTTTTGAATGCACATGTCCAACTGTTCAATGTTTCAGTACTTTTTGCACAAGTTGCTGTTCTCTAACAAGGAGTTTAACGGCAAAATTCACATCAGGTGTTTGATGCTCCAGCTCATCGAGGTCGTATCATTAGGGAACGGCTGCTGGAGACTGGGGTACCTCAAATGGAGTGGCCTGCACTTTCTCCAGACCTGAATCCCATAGAAAACCTATGGGATCAGCTGAGTCGCCGTGTAGAGGCTCGGAGCTCTGTACCCCAGAACCTCAATGTCCTGAGGGCCGCCCTTCAAGAAGAGTGGGATGCCATGCCTCAGCAGACAATAAGTCGACTTGTGAACAGCAGGAGACGTCGCTGTCAAGCTGTAATTGATGCTCAAGGGCACATGACAAGTTATTGACACTGACATTTTTTGTTGTGGTATACCCACCACTGTTGTTGGCTTTTGTTTCAAGAAATTGTTTGAGATGAGGAAATCACCAGTGCATGCTTCTATTTAAATGCCCTACTTTCATGATATAATATCACTGTAGCGTGAACTTTTTACATTTTCCATAAATTGCACCCAAAAGCCAAATATCCCTAACTTTTTGTGAGTAGTGTATTTTGTTATAGGACTAAATAAAGGGTTCAATTTAAAAAAAAAAAAAAAAGGGATTTTCTGCCAATTCTTTCATAGTTCAGGCTTTATAGGGTTAAAAAAAAAAAAAAAAACAAGATTTCTCCATCCATATTTGCTGCTTTCAAGTTGCTCTGTTACCTGATTCCATTGGAGCACTTGAGCACCAGCAGTTCCCACATTACATAAAATTCTGAGCTTCTGAAATGCACTTGAAGGCATCTAACAAGTCTGATCCTTGTAAACACATCAGGTGAGTAGGTATGACTTCAACCTGAGTTTTCCCAGCTTGTATGACCTTTAGTTACCTTTGACACCCCCCCTCTCCCTCCACCCCCCCCTTCCCTTTTCCCAGGTGGCCCAGGGGCGATGAGAAACCCTGTAATCGTGTTGATTGTTAGCGATCTACCACCGCTGCTGTGTAAGCCGTGAGTCAACACCACAGAGGCCGCCAGCTTGACTCATAACACCAGCAATCATCCTTCCTGGCTAAAACAACACACACACACACACACTCACACTCTCACACACACTCACACACACACACAAAGCGCTGGCCCTTGTTAGTGTGTGTTATGGTACGTGTTAGGATGTTTGCTCGTCGGTCGGTCCGCCTTTGATAACGGTTGTTGTGGTTTTTCCCCCCAGATGTTTCCCTGCGGCCGCCCGGGTCACAGCGAGCCACGCCGCCGTGATAAACAGAAGAAAAAGAAAAGAAAAAAAAAGAAAAACAAAATATGAGAGGAGAGGAGAAGAGAGGGCAAGGCAACCTTTCAGCTGAGTGGAGGAGAGGTTATCGGTGACAGCTGGAGAGACGGGACTGGGCCAGGTGTGTGCCGAGTCTGTCCTGCTGCTTTTCTCATTATAATATCACAGACAGAGAGAGAGAGAGCGAGAGAGAGAGAGAGAGAGAGAGAGAGAGAGAGGGAACGAGAGACAATGCATGATGGAAAAAAAAGGGATGGAAAAAGGAGTATGCGAGAAAGTGAGAGGGTAAAGGTTGAAGGAAAATACCAGTCAGTTAGCTGAAGGGGAGTGGAACAAGAGACAAGTTCCAGTCGGGACTGAGAGAGAGAGAGAGAGAGAGAGAGAGAGAGAGAGAGAGAGAGAGAGAGAGCGAAGCAAGCCAGGGAAGGACTAAGAGAGGAATGCTGGGAATGGGAAAGAGCAGGAAGACAGTGACAGGAGACAGAGTGGAAAAAAAAAAAAGAAAAGAAAAAGAAAAAGAAAAAAACAAAACAAAAAAAAAGAGTGCTGGGAAGATTTTTAAAAGGAGGGATTGTGAGAGAATAAAGGAGAAGGAGAGAAGAGGAGGCAGACGGAGAGGCTTGCTGACAGACAGCTGAAGGGAAGGCAATCTGAGGCGGAGGTTACGGGCATACTGCACTTAAAATCAGTGTGTGTGTGTGTGTGTGTGTGTGTGTGTGTGTGTGTGTGTGTGTGTGTGTGTGCCTTGGCTCAGGTCATACTGTACCCTACTAAAAGGCCTATTATCATTTATTACATTCTCCCGAGCAGATTAAAAAAAAACACTGTCAGAAAACTTCATTATCATGTTATATTTATAAGGAATAAATCAATATTATCATTTATTGTCTTTACATTGTGATGATACAGTCATTTTGGGTCTGATTTGTTACGGAAAAACTGACTAAATTAGGCTTAAGACATCTTAAGGTACATTATTTTGAAAATCTCCAGCTGCACATTGCACCATATGTTCCTTGATTGCTGCATAAAAGCCTCAGCGACATACATAATAAAAGCATAATAAGTAAAAAAGTGTGTGTTTCCGTCCGCTGTGCACGCGCCCTCTGTCTTTCTTGTTTGCTTTTCTTCTTTTATGGTATTAAGACAAAAAAAAAAAAAAAAAAGAGTGAACCATCCCTCCCTTGGATCATTTAGCGAGCCTACCTTTGAACTAACAGGGAGCCCAGAGGGTGTGTGTGTGCATGCATGTGTGTGTTGGAGGCCTCTGCGTGAGAGCATCATAACTTCCTTACACACACACACACACACACAAACACACACTGCATCTCGTTGCTGAAAAAGATCAGAGGGAGCCCTCAGAATATGACGGGACAATAACAGGGCTTCGGGAGGCTTTGTTCGCTTTAATGTCTGCTGCTTGTCGCATTAGCGATCGCCTCAGGTAAGAGAGAGCACGGAGGCCGCCGCTCAGCCCAAAGACCCGGGTTCAAGTCGAGACGCCGGGATGAAACACACCTCGCCCGCTGAGGAAAACAACAAGGAGCTAAAAAAAAAAAAGGAGGTCGGAGAAACCGAAGTTTATCAGATTTTTAATGAATTTGTTTGCATGGTCTTCCAATATTAAAGCAATTAAAGCAAAGATTGGAGCAAGAAATCAGAATCAGAATCAGAATCAGATTACTTTATTGATATATATATTACTTTATTGAAATATATGTACAAGTGCAAACATGGACAGGAGTAATTGCACTATAGGTTATTGCACCTAAGTATGGTATTGAATATGGATTATTGCACAGGTTATTGCACATAAGTATGGTAAATGACAAGTAAACAGAATTTCAATAATGTCAGAGTAGGAACAGATCAAGTCATGGAGTATTCTGGTTGTAGTCGGGTTATTTTTGCCATTTACACACATGAACCGCACCACGACTCTCTATTTGAGCATTTGCAGCAGTTTGAGACACGTACGGCGATTCGCTTCCTTGAAAATGCCCGATTTTCAATGACTTTGTTCGCATGGTCTTCCAATATTAAAGCAATTAAGACAAAGATTGCAAAAAGAAATGACAAGTAAACAGAATTTCAATAAGGTCAGAGTAGGAACAGGTAATATTCAGATCAAGTCATGGAGTATTCTGGTTGTAGTCGGGTTATTTTTGCCATTTACACACACGAACCGCACCACGACTCTCTATTTGAGCATCTGCAGCAGTTTGCGACACGTACGGCGAGCCAGTTCCTTGAAAATGCCCGCTCTTGTTGAATCTGCTCTCAAGCACAGCCATAAAACAAGAACAGACTGACAGATTTTCGAAAAAAAAACAAAAAAAAAAAAACAGCCACATGGGTAAACCACAGAAGCAACATAGAGAAGATTGGATACAGGGGAGAAACATGACATGTGCCGATCCATGGCATACATCAACAGGAATATGAATGGGATCGCTCTATATAAGCAATGCATGTAAACAGCTTAATCTGAATATCGCCTTGTTTAGAGTAAGGCCAGTAATCAGTGTCTTTTGAATTTTGAGATGTGTTTTTTTTTCTTAAAGGCAGCATGGATGAGTCCCGGTGGCTGGAATCCGTCCACGTTACAGAATCTGGGTTTAGCGACAGCTCGGGATCACGCACAAAAGCACTGAGTCACTTTCCGCGTCCGACCTGCCAACTTTTTCGGAGTGCTTTCGTCCGGCCCCAACATCTTGTTTCAAGCAAAATATGTCGAGTTACAGAAGCACGACACCGCGAGAGAGAGAGAGAGGTTGTTTCCCTGCGACTTCACAGATGAATGGATTCTGGATGGTTTTAATGGAAAGCTGCAGTTTATTCCACGACTCAAGAACAGCGCCTCACCGTTATGGACTTGTATCTGAGGTTGTTTTTTTCGGCACTTGTGAACTTTGCCTTGTTAAGCAGCGAGCTTTTATTTTTCATGGTGTTTTTTTGGAGCGGACGCTGTGACTGTACACGCAGGGGAGGGTATTTTTAACCGGTGTGGCTGTACTGTAAACACCAGCAGCCCTGTGTGTTCTCGCTCCAAGATTTAAACACCGGGGCCGACAGCAGGCTCCCCGCGGCACGAATGGCAATGAAATACTGTGTGTAAGACAAAAAGCGCAGGGAGATGGGAGGGGGTGAGCGGGAAAGAGGGCGCAGGAAAGCATAATATTTTCCCTTAAATTTTCCCTATTTCGACCAAGGGGTCAGGAAGGAGGTGTGTGTTTGACACCGAGTCCCACCGGTGAGGGGGAATGTTGTCGCAACGGCCAGACTTATGCAAAACCACTGCTGGTAAAAGTGCAAATTCATGAGTTAATCACACCAATTATTCAAAACTCAGATGTAGTGATGGAGATTATTAATAGGTAATGGCTCAAAATCAGGTAGAAAGCCAAAAATTTTGTCCACTTTGACTCTGGACTCTACAACCCCTTAAAAAAATGCCATCTAAAGCAGACTGGCTGCGACGACATGGAAGTTATGATGAAAACTTGTAGGAGCAAACAACATGGAGGCAGCGTCTTTTCGTTATGCGTGTCAGCGGTTTCAACCGAGGCAATTTTCCTGCCATCTCTCCTGTCATTCTATACTCAATCTGAAGAGGCTGTGGTTCCCCATCCTCTTACCAGGAAAACACAAAGGGACAACACAGGGATGTAATTTTGCATTACAGAGACAGATGAGCGCTGCGCCGCCGCCCGAGGTTCAAAACAGGGTCCCTCTGCACTCGCGGATGGCTCTGCCTGTTGGCCCGGCAGCAGTGCAAATATAGTAATGCTGTTCTTCCTGCTTGTTAGTGTTCACACCTCCCTCGCTGCGACAACTTCTCTTCCAGATATGGAGCGCGGCTCACGGCGAGTCAGACCACCCATGACTAGGACACGTTCAGGCCTCCCCCCTCCCCCTTAATAATGACACACACACACACACACACACACACACACACAGTTCACCCTGCACCTCCCTCTACTGGAACAAGTTGGCAAAAGCCCATGGTTCCTCTCCTCCAGACTGCTCTGTCTCTTTCTCCCTCTCCCTCTCTCTCTCTTAGTCCCTGTTGTTGTGGCAGTGTTGAAGCCAACGGAGGGTATTGATCATAGCGTCCTAAACACATCGCCACTGAAGCTTTTTGGAGCTGTCACTGTCATTTAGGTTACTGTAATCAAGTTACTGTAATGACTGTAACTGCAATGACCATGGCAGACACAAATATCCAGTTTTAATGAATGAATGCACTGACGATATCAGACAAAAAAACGAGTTGATTTCAAGTTGCTGTAATCACGGTAACAGACGCAATCATGTTTTTACTGTGATGATGTTAATAGATGCAAATATGTTAAGTTAGAGTTATTATACTGTTGGTTACAGATTCAAATATGTTAACCGAGTTACTGCAATGACGGTAATAGAAATATGTTGATTTGGAGTAGTCACTGTATTGAAAGTAACAGATTGAATTATGTTGATTTTGAGTAACTGTAGTGAGGTTACTGAGTTGATGTCAACAGAAGGAACTATGCTGATTTTGAGTTACATGTATGGTAATGAGTTAAAGTTAGCGTATTGACGTAAAAGATGCAAATATGTTGATTTGGCGTTACTGTAATGACTGCAATAGGTGCAAATATGTTGATTTGGCGTTACTGTAATGACAGCAATAGGTGCAAATATGTTGAGTTAAAGTGACTGATAACAACAGATGCAAATTCATTGATTTGGAGTTACTGTGATGACAAAGACAGATGCAAACATGTTTATTTGGCGTTACGGCAATGACACTAACAGGTGCAAGCCTTTCAGTTTAACATTGCCCTTTCAATGGAGGGCTGGACCTCCAAAGTCGGGGCGGCTGAAAGTGAAAAAGCCATGTGCAGTGAAAACAAAGTGATAAAACCAGAAGAAGAGAGGAGAAACAGACAGCGTCAGGCCCACCCAGAGAAAGAGAGAGCGAGCTTTGTTTACATTCTCCTCCGTCAAGTCAAACTCACTGGACCCCGACATTGCTCCCTGGGGCACTCCAACTCACTTTCCTACCATGAACCCCCCTGCATTGTTGCCTGGAGTCTTATCAGGTCAGGGCATAGCGAGGGGTGTATGAGATGCAGCAAAACACAAGAAATACGCGATGGCATGCCCTGATTAACAATCCCTCTCCTCAATGTAAACACCAGAGGGAGAGAGAAACAACAGGATGTTTTTTTCTTCAAGTGGGCGAGTGTGTCTGGCACTCGTCAGCGCTTCCGACAAACACTTATTCACAAGGAGCAACATCCCCGGATAACATTTCACTGGCAGAAGCCAACGAAAATAGCAGCCAGTAGAGCCGAGCAACAGTCACAGCTCATGTATACAATGACCTGCATTTCTGAGATAAACAGACATTGACCGTATGACTATTCTGCTGAATCCAGAGAGGACTCGGTCCTCTTGAGGGAAGACTGAACGTCGAGACAGATAGCTTTATGTATCAGATTACAGTAAATACTCATCGGCATTGTAGAGGCCCCATTCATGCATTCTGACACATCCATCCCATGTAAGTAATCAACTCTTTTTGGAACGCTTTAAAGGAACAGTGAAACAGATTTTTTCGTATTGCGTAACACCAACGCCTAATGGCTCTAAACAAATTAATTAGTATGAGCAATCATTTCTCCACTGCAATGGCAAAAACGAGAAGGGAATTATTAACAAGAGAGATTTTTGGAAAGTGTTTCTTGTTAGAAACGGAGCAAAAGTGCAGAAAGCATGCGTCAACCTCTAAATTAATTGGTTCTTGGAAGGCGACCTGACCAAGACCTCATCATACTGGGAAGCTTAACTCAACGAGAACTAATTGCTCTCACTCTCTAGGCTAAAAAAAAAAAAAAAAAATACCAAACAGACTCTTATCTCCTCGCTTCTTTTCTAGAACCCACACCAGAGGAAGAATCAAGCCCATCCATGCGAATTTGACACTAACAGACAAGGGTAATGCCCTTCAGCAAGGCATTTAACCCACATGTGCTCCAGTGGAAAAGCAAAAAAAAAACAAAAAAACAATGGTGTACCAGGCATCGACTGAGGTGTGAGTGGGTGTAACTGAATGAATGTTAAATAAGACCTCAACTTTTCCAGGATGAATCAAGGTTAAACTAATCAGCATTCTCAATCACAGGCAGCAGCTCATATGCCAGAATGAAAACAGATGTGAGGTGAATTTCAGTTCCACTTCAAAAAAAAAAAAAAAACAGCTTGGAATTACCTGCTAAATAAGACTTTGGCCTGTGAGATCTGGACACCTGCCAGAACCCTTGATGCACACCATGATTCGCTATCAGTGGCGGCGGCGCTGACACTTCATTAAAAGGCCAGTCAAGTCAGATAAGCTCTTCATCCCGGCTCATCATTTCGCGGTGCCAGAGGCGGTGAGTGATGTGAACCGTCAGCAACAGGAAGAGCCGAACAAGCCTCGCCTGGAAGTCGTCGACGGGGCCAAATTATAACGCGGATTAGACGGGACGGGACGCGGCAGAAGAACGCAGGTGTTTGCACGAAGCCGCCGAGGGAGCCGAACGAAGCCTCGTGCTGGCAACGTCAGTCATGTATGTTGTGCAGAAACACAGGTGCGCATAAGACAGGAACACACACACACACACACCTAGGTAGACAAGAGCTGCGGACACTCCTTCGAAACTAAGATCCTCGGGGATTACCTGTTACACAATAAATGCAGACTGTGTACAATACTGCACAGATTAGACACAGTGAACTCTGAATGGTCCGAAATGAAGGCTGTTTCGGAGGTTTAAGTTTGTCATAAAAAAATAAAATAAAAACACATCCAGTCAATATCTCAATAGCCGTGTACTGGATTACACTAAATACTTTGAGTGGCGCATAAAGAGACTTTGTAAATGCATTGATCCTACGACCAAATGCCATTTCTAAAGAGAGCCACATCTGCACCGTGTGGAATCTCCAAATCCAAACATACTGTCGGGACGCCGGCTTCACGCTGAGCTGCGGATCGGATTCGAGTCGGCGGTGTGCGTCCTAAGACTCACACCACGCTTGGACGTCCTCTCTGGCGCGGTGCAAAGCGACCGGGAGCCCGGCGTCCTCTGCAAAACACAAACAAATTCCTTCTTTCTCTCCACTCAGCTCTCATTGCCTCTTATTTGTTTTCCCTCTTTCATAATCGTCCTGCAATCGGAGGGATACTGTCAGGCCACCATGACTCTGATTTTTATTGGCAGCTTCAAATCTCGGCGATCTAGGAATGCGATCCTATTTTGCTGTTGGGCTGATGGCGTTTGCATGAAAACATCAATAAAACAACCACAGGGTAAATAATATAAAGTCATGATGGGTCAAATGGCCGTTTTCAAATACGTCTTAGGGTTTTGTTTGAATCTTTTTAAGGGGCGGACGGAGGGGAAACCGCCACGTAGAATCACCAGAAACCGTGACTCGAGTCTTTTTAGCGGACATTGGTTTGACTGACGACGTCACATGATCGATATTGCTGTGAAAATGTTCAGATTTGTAAATGACTGCGAACATTTTTGGAGCCAAATGTGTGGAAAGACACTCTAAGATGTGTGTATCCTTTTGTTTAAGGCAGGGCAAACATGTCAATGCATGCTCTTTGCGTTCTATACGGCGGCTTGCCTTACAAACAAGCACGCAGTCACACACTGCACACATGTACGTACAGTACACACAATCCCCTGTTTGATCCTCAGCAATAATAGAACGAGCGTGCACTGCCAGTGAATGTGAGGCAGTAATGACAGAGTTTACTCCACCTCTTCATATGTATTTTTATTTTTTTTTCCACTCTAAGAGCCTGGAGAGTGAAGCTCTGAGGGGGCTACACGACACAATTAGACAGACTAATTACCCCCCTCCATACCTCCCATTCCTCACCCACACCGACAAGCCGGGGCAAGACAGACATTTCTGCCTGCCTCCAGCCTTCCCAGGCACAGGGAGTACAGCGTGTTACATTGCATTTACATTTCAGGCATTCTAGCTGGGTTTTTTTTTTTTCTCTCTCTCTCTTCTTCTAAGCGACTACAAATTCCCAGCAGAATAAACTTCAGTTCCCAGATCATCGAGATTACAAGCGAGCGGCGATAAGGAAGGAAAGGGTCAGAGCCGCGGAGCCCGGGCAGCATTCCTGTGACAGAAGGGCTGCGAAATAAAACAAACAGCACGCAGCGCCGACGAGGGCGAATCAGAGCGAGCTGTGGAGGGAAGCACGGGAGACGATGAGCTCCCAGCCCCCGACGGGAGACGGCGAGTGACTCCGAGCAGATCAGACCCAGACAACAGTAAAAGTCCGCCTTCATGTCTGTCTCACAAACTCGAAAAAGCCGCCTTTAATGGTCTAAAGCAGAAGTTTTTTTTTTTTTTGTGAGTTGCCAGTTGTGTTAACAAGCTGAAGGGCAAGGCAAAAGCTGCCAGTTCAGCAGCAGGTTAATGATGAAACACACTTCCCCCCTCGTCGTCGCCCCGCCGGCGATTTGGACTCGGTCACGGACACGCTGTGAGGATTTAGAGGCAGGGGAGCGCCGACCTCGGCTTTGATGTCTCCCGCCCGCGTTTCCCTGAGGTCACGAGGAAAATCAGCAGCCTAATTCTGTATCAGCGCTCTGAGGGCTGGAAAAAAGAAAAAAAAAAAAAAATAAGAAGAAAGGGGTCAGGGAGTCTTTTCATTTTTTTGTTTCCTTTTTCCGAGTTTTACAACGGCAGAAGGAGGGAGAAGGAAGGAGGGAGGGAGGGAGGGAGGGAGGGAGGGAGGGAGGACGGGGGGGGGAATCAGTCGCAACCGGCCAAACAGGAAAGTTTCAGTTTGCGCTCTGACAGCTCTCGATGTGGGACGGCCCAGGCGTTGCTGAAACTATTTGGCGGGGAGTTTTGAAAACCCCTTTCCTCCTCAGGATGAGCCCCGCCTTCTCCTCCGCTCGCTGAGCCAGAAACAGAGCCAAATATTTCCCAAAAAAAAAAAAAGAAAGAAAGAACTTGGCACGAGTCGAGTCTAGTATGGGGAACTACTTAACAGCGATCTCTATCAAACCGGTTGGTTTTGATGCAGCCGGGAGGGCCTGAGGATAACCTCTGGGAGCGAGGGGGCAACGCCGGCAATATATCTGAAACGCTACTCCACGCGTGGGGTGGAAAGAAAAAGGGAAAAGAGGAGAAAGACAGAGAAAAGGTGCACTGCAAAAAAAAAAAATAGCTGCCTAAACAAGTCATCTTCAGTGTTAAATTCTTGTTTTTCTTCAAACACGGTGAAAAAAAAATCCCCCAGTGGAACGAGATAACCTTAATCCCACTGCTTTCCATTAGTTTCTTGATAAAGACGGGTCATATTCCCTCTCGTCGCAACATATTCATGAAAAATTCCTGAAAGAAGTGACATGACAGTGGACACACGTGGGATTATGACATATTTCCACTCGTTTGAATGAAAATTTTTTACTTCAAAACTGAATACGAGACGGAAAGACTTGGATTTTTTTGCAGCGTGGGAAGTGGGTTGCGCTCAGAGCGGATTCCCCTAATCACTTGGGTTTCTCAGGTAGCACCCATTACCGCTGCATCGGCTTTCTTCCCCGCAGAGAGGCCGGAGCGGGTCACTTCCAGGGTAGAGATCTTAACAGCCTCCCAACAAAGCCCTGAGCACTTTTACCGGCGGGCTCACACACTCAGCGGTGACAAGCAGAGAAAGAAAGGGCAGCAGCAAAGCCACAGTTTGACTGATAGTTCCAGTCACATTCAGGTCTGATTTAGTCTGGTGTTCGTCTTCTTGGCTTGGCATCACTTGAACTGCTTTGCAAAAAGGCAAGCTGCAACATATTACGTCACCGCTCTGTGCAAAAGACTAATAAGAGGAGCTTTTACTCATTGTGCATGAATACGACGAAGTTTTCTTTCATTACCCTCGTGTCAACCTTCACAACAAGGAATTCAGGTGTTTTTTCGAGGTATTTTAGTTAGTCATCATTGTTTTCTGCTTTAAAAATACGGTGCCTGGTGGAGGTTTTAGTCATGCTTTTCCCTGACTAAATGAAACGCAGCAACACAGAGAAAAGTGGGGATGATTCCTCTCCTCTGCCCACATGACTCATCCCGTTTCCCCATATAGCCGGTGACCATAAACCAGCGACATCATCGCGGAGCGGCCGACATGACTCACCACGACGCACTCACACCAGCGTTTCCACGCTTAGACAGGCACCTGCTGAAACCGAGAGGACAGGACGGAGGAGGGGAAAAAAAAAAACGGAGATAAAAAAGAGAGAGAAACGAGCCACAAGCCTGCCTCTGTTGGGTCTGACAGCTGGCCAGTGCAGCCACCTGTGGAGCGTGCACACACACACACACACACACACACACACAGTCTGCACACAATCTCCTGCAAAAAGGAGACAAGATCAAGACTCGATCGATCCGCACCAACCTTGCAGATCTTGCTCTCCTCCGTCTCGGCTCTGGATTTCCCCTCAGGCGCCCCCCTCCTGTCCTGCTGCTGCTGCTGCTGCTGCTGGTACTCGGACTTGATTGACAGCTGGCAGGAGAGCCCCGGGGTGCCCTCGCCCCCGCCCTCGCCCGCCCTCAGCTCCTGGGGCCGGGCCATGTAGCCCTGCGAGGCGGCCGTCCTCACCGGGTTGGGGATGGGGAGGGCGGTGTGCACCGGCTTGGAGCCCACCGCCGCGGTGGAGGGCTGCCTGAGCTTGGAGGCCACGCCGACCACAGGCATGGTGCGTCCCGGTGAATCCCTCCCTCCTCCTCCTCCTCCTCCTCCTCCCCCCCGAAATACGAACAGCGAGCGAGTGGGAAAGAGGTCCAAAAGTGCCGTGAGAGAAGGAATAAGAGCCTGCTGTCTCCTTCCTGCTGGTGTCTGGCGTGGGAAAAGAAGGCTTACAAAAAAAATAAAATAAATAAAATAAAAACTAAAAAAAAAAAAAAAAAAAAAAAAAAAATTAATTGAGAGCAGTTGCCTCTCAGACAGAGAGGAAAGCAACTGCGCTCATTCTGCAGCCCACAGTGAGCCGGACTCACAGAAACTGAGAAGGCTTCTCCTTCTTCCTCTCCTCTCCCTCCTCCTTCTCCTCCCACCAGCAACAAACACTCCTCCCTCTCTCTCTCTCTCTCTCCCCACTCTCTCTCTCTCTCTCTCTCTCTCTGTGTGTGTGTGTCTCACTGGCTCGCTCGCCCGCTGTCAGAAGTCTACTACAAAGCCAAACAGTTTTAGGGGGCGTGAACTCCTCTGGAAGGTAGAACCGCCACTCGGCACAAGCGTGATTACAGAGACCTGGCCGAGAGAGAGAGAAGGAGAGAGAGAAGGAGAGAGAGAGTGTGTGTGTGTGTGTGTCCTTCACTCTGGAGCAAAGCACAGTGGCGGCAACACAACTGTCAAAACAGCTCTCTCTCTCTCTCTCTCTCTCTCTCTCTCGTCACGCTAACACTGAACGCTCGAAATAGACACTCTCTCTCTCCGTCTACATCTGGAGCTGCCCCTCCCTTTGATGAGAGAAATAGTAAAACAAAAAAAAAACAAAAAAAAAGTGAGACAGAAAGGAGGAAAAAGAAAAGTTACACAGGAAAATAAACGCTCTCAGAAAGAGGAGCTGGTAATTGAGAGGAGATTTCCACGATGAGCAGCTGTTTGGTAGATGCGAGCGGATCAGTCGATTATTATTTATCTGCTTGCTCAACTGGTTTCTGAGCTGCTGGGGAAATCGTTGCTCTTTGCTCCAGAATGTAGTGTGGCCTCCCTCCCTCCTCTCTCTCTCTCTCTCTCTCTCTCTTTAACACTAGCCCATTCTTCTCACACTCCTCCTTTCACCCCATCTTTCCATTTCAACAGCTTCTAACCCTAACCCTCATGAAAAAATACATGACATTTTTTGGCCATTTTCAATATTTAATCATATTTAATTAATTAATAGTTAAGTAAAAACTGTATGTGAAATGGGCAAATATTCACTTAGATATTTTATCTTTTTTTTTTTTTTTTTTTTTTTTTTGCTGTAGGCTATTCCTAAAAAATTTTATGAAGCTAATATATTTATGTAAACATAAATGTGGATCAGCAGTGGCTACATGCAATAACTGATGGCAAGTTAGGGATACCTTTGAGTAAATCTCTCTCTCTTTCATTCTCTCTCTCACACACACACACGCATGGACACACACATGCACACTTTCATATGAAATTTAAAACTTGCGCTAATAAGACTGGGCACTGCATCAAAGCCTGCGTGTCTGGGATTTGTATCTGCCACGACCAAAAAAGTGCACATTTTGCGAGTTAATCGTCTTTGTTGTAATTCTTTGCGTTTGTCAGAAAGACGAATGCGCAGGATTTTCTTGAAGTCATTGAACTGCCGTGCATGAAATGCGAGTGTTTTTTTTTTTTTTTTTTTTTTTCTGTGTTGCTGCATTGGAAGATTGCTTTCGCATTCACATTTCTCTAGCTAGTGCAACATTTATAACTAAGTTTATTATTTATTATTTACTTTATTATTAAGTTCCCTGATTTTCCCAATAAGTCGTGTCACTTTAAAGCATTTGATTGGCGTTTTGCATATTGTTTGTTGCTCTTCTTTGTCCTAAATGGGTTAAGGTGTTTGTTAAGCGTTAGTTCATTAGCGTAGTAAGCCTTTCTACGGTTATGTAACCCGTAAAGTTACTAGTTAAATTATAGTAGTTAGCAATTATTGATGATTTAATGTTGTTACATTCGCCAAGATGCTCACAGCTGGCAAGCGCTGAGCTGTAATACGTGCACTTTTGCAGCTTTCAGTTCTATATTTTGGGTTGTATGTAATTAAATGTCAAAATTGGTAGTTGACCGTGATTCACTTGTGCACCGCCATCATGAACCCGAGCCGGCTTAGACAGGACCGTTGTGTTAAAACGTTTACCGACGTGCTTGCTCTTGATTTGCATGTTTAGATTACCGATGGACCGCCGTCTCTTCCAGCGGTCAGTTTAAAGAGTAGCTTTGTGAGAAGCTGGTTGAGAAATGAGTTTTGCGTTACGGTGCACTAATAAAGACTGAGTAGCGTACAAGTGCGGGATAGATACAAAATAAAAGCCTGGATGGTTCAAACTGGATTCGCCTCTTCATTTTGACTCAGGAGCTGAACAGCAACGCATCCCATCAGTCGTTTCGTTGGTTGGGAAGAGACAGATGAGCCATACCGCATTTGGAGTTTATTACCTGGACACAATATGACATGTAACCGTTTTTCTTTTTCTTTTTTTTTTTTCCCTTTTTTCTTTATTTAACGGCTCCCAGCTCTGTGCGAGACATAAAAGGGAGTGAAAGTTTTATATGGAAAGGCTCCATCTGGTTTGGTTTAGGCGGACGAGAGGAGATGTGTCGGGGAGTCGGAGGAGAGCGTTACGGCGTCACGGCGAACCGGAACTCTCTAACGCGGCACCGTCCAATAAAAAGATCAGGGCGGGGAGGGGAAACCAAACAAAAGGGGGCTCGTCCCGCGAATGTGACCTCGCCGCAAAATCTAATTACGCCATCTCAAATACGTCTCCCTCGCTCGGAAATGTAATTTAAGGAATGTGACTCTGCTTTCATGCCAAGTTTCGGATTTTGACCCCTTTTAATTTTGCCAGCTATTTATAGATCCATAGATTTAGGGCAGTTTAGTGGTTGGAGAGGCTGTCCTTGATGTGGAGGGCACAAGTTCAAATCCTGACACGTCCCCTTGAGCAAGACACAGAATGCGAGAACCTCTGGCTCCTGGCTCTCGTGTGAAAGGAAAGCTTCCCAGTGGGGATCAATTAAAGCGGGACATTATTATTTTACACTCTCTGGCTTCCTCTTCTAGTCACTTTGCTCAATACCTCTGACAGTCAATCGGCCTAATTGGGGCACTGCTTCCCCCCCGGCCCAGAATAGCACCAGCTACTCCAACATGTTTCCAATCACGCACCGGGAGCTATCATGACCAGCCTAAAACAACAGGATACCACGTGAATAAATGGCACGGCTCCAGTTTTTGACTCGGACCGCCGCTGCCTGCTGAGCCGCCCAAACCAGAGTGTGCTTGGCGAGCGTCCAACCTCCCAGGACGGCCAGCGACTGTCGGGAAGCCCATCGGCTGACACAGTCCCGTCCCGGGGGGCGCCGAGCCGAAACAAGCCCACATTAAACCTCCGAGAGGTCTTAAGCAAACGTCTCACTTCCACCCCCGAGTTTTCAGGCAGTTTCTGGAGGTAATCACCTGTAGGGGAGAGTGGGGTAATTTGTGCCAAGGGGCAAGTAGTGCCACCCCTGTTTTCTAGAAAACCATAGAAGAAGTTGGTCATGTGACCACATATTTTTGAAGAGGCATCCATTTCACTCATCCTGCCAAGAAGGGAGACACATGGCTTGAGAGGAAAGCACATTTAAGTTCAAAAAACATTTTTTTGCCCTCCAAAGTAAAATTTCCATGATCAAGGTTTTTTAATTGCTGTGTTTGAACAATTATAGAAAACTTTGAAAACAGTTCACACAGGTTTTAGTACTTCAGTAAGCTACACCATGAGTCTATACAGTTAGCATGATGTTACCTCAAAACAGCTGGGGGATGCATTTTTTTCAAAATGGTGGGCTTGGGGTAATTTGTGCCAAAGGGCCTGGGGTAAGTTGTGCCAGTGGAACAACTTGTGATTATATACTATATATTACTTTCTTGTATTTTATTGTTATTGTACATTGTCTTCTTACCTTTGATCACTAAAACTATTCAGAATCAGATGAAGATGATTTGCAGGTGCTCATTTTGGAATTTTTATTTTGTTCTGGGTATGTGTTCATGTGGCGCTAGGCCTTGTTATAGAAAAGTGGCCTGTGATCTTGTTAAAATAATAAATAAATGTTAAATAAATAATTTTGTATTGAATTTGTTTTGCTTTTATATAGTATTATCATTTGTGAGATTAAAATGATCTGTTTTACTTCAGTTATCAATGGCACAATTTACCCCAGTGTATTCTCTTTAACCCTCTGAACCCCAAGCAGTTTTGGGGCGTTTTCTGCTCCCCTCACACTTTGGCTCACTGTGGGCTTGTTTTTCACTGCAATTACAAGTGCTGCACCTCTATGGAAACAGCACAGCTGTGGCTATCACCTGAAGCCATTCAAAAATGTCTTTCACACAGTATGAAAGAGTTATAGTGCCATAAATAATAAAAAAATAAAAAGGGCAAACTGATTTTTTTGGATAATTTATTTTACAAAAATCGAGAAAAACTGGAATAAATGTACAGAACATTTTTTCAGGTGCCCACAAGTGTCACTGATCCAGGAAAAAAAAAAGTAGGGCTTCACATGATTTATTTCCTGAAATATTAACATTTTTCCAACCTGTATAAGCTTAGGCGTTTTTACTGCCTTGCCCCCTTCCATGTTACTACTGTTGCCAACACACTGAAATTCAGTGAATTTTTTTCACGCGACTGTTGGGCTCACCTGAATCAATCAAGATGTCTCAGATCCGCTGAAGACCGCAGAATTTTCTGTTTTTTGAATGATCTGGATTGAGTAAACGACTATTTTTTGGCGAATTGTTGAATGAAGCATGTATAATAAAATTATTCGAATGAAAATCGCTTTTTTAGCCTTAGTTTCGTCCTTTTTTCTACCGCTAAACCGAAGTCGGACACGTTGCATTCAGGGACCGTCGGAAAATTCAAATTCCGACGAAAAAATAGGTTTTTAAAGCTTCCAGCTATGATAAACGGTTGAATTTTGGCGATTTTTTAAAAAATACATGTCTTTCTATCCCGCCCGCGGGTTTGGGGTTCAGGGGGTTAATGGCACAATTTACCCCGCACCGGGGGCAAGTTGTGCCACAAAACCACTTTTTTTTTCGAAAGCTATATTTCTCAAACAGTTTATATAAGATCCAAAGTGACTGTTCCCAGGGATGCACAACATCCTAAACTATATGTGCATATTTTAGTTGGAGGCATTACTGTAATCCCCTCGCTTTAAAGGCACTTTAAGTAACAATTGGCACTATTTACCCCACTCTCCCCTATGCTTTATTTAAAAAATAAAAAATAAAGCCTGGTGGGAGAGAGGCTGGTTCTGCGAGCTGCATGGGAAAAGGGCCGTCGTTGTAACACAGCGCTGAAAGTTTCTCGCTTAACCACAGCGCACGTTCCAAAGTCAACACCGGCAAGAACAGGTCTCAGGTTCACTTCCATCCGCACAAACCGAGCCGAGCAGGTCAGCGGCTCGACACTCGGCTACCAGGTTCAGCTACTTCTCTAAAAATACCACGGCGGCCAAGTGTGTCATGGTTGAAATGTGGACAGAATGGGGTGAGGTGAAAACTGGAATGAGAAGCAGTGGGAGGAAGATTTTTTTTTTTTTTTTGGGAGAGAAAAGCAGATGATGTGCTCACATGCTGAATTGCTCAACTTTTTTTTTGTCATCTATTATTTCAAAATGTCTTGATTTTCAGACACTAGCGAGCAATACATCCCATTTATCAGGTCCAAATAATGAAACACGCTACTCCACGTTGCAAAGACATCTGGCAGGGCTGGAGTTTAGACCACCTCGGATGAGTCAAAGTCATTTTCAAGACCAAGACCGGCGGCGTTTGAGTCAAGACTGGGAACAAAAGGGCTCAAAAGACCAGAGTCGTATTAGGCAACATGCAAAATAGGCAATAAGTCATGTGTATGTTTTGTACAAGGCTGAAAAAAGGGGATTCTTCAGGACTGGCAGGATCTCTACAGCGTTCTACATCAAACTGAAACAATCAACAGGATTTTTACCAATCAGTGTAGACGAGTTGGAGGCCAACAAGTGAAATTCATGAAACCCTATAAACCTGAATTATTAAAGAATTGGCAGAAAATTCCATTTTTTTGAAACTGAACCCTTTATTTAGTCCTATAACAAAATATCTATATATAAAAAAAATCAAAAAATATGTTATTACACAACCTTTCTGGTGTATGATATATGATATGTACTTGAAGTGCCAATGGTATGGTCCAGGGTGAACAGGGGAAGTGTTCAAACAGTATTTTGGTCAAGTATTGATTAAACTGAAAGCGAAAAACGGAATTGAAAATGTGCATCATTTATGATACAAATGGCTTTATAGGGTTAAAGTCTCTCTGATGCTGAGGAGAAACTAAACCTGACATCAATCAATAAACCATTTTCTAGAACGTGTAGTTACAGAAAAAAAAAACCCTCCAAAAAACAATCAAAGTCCACATCAAAATAGGCATGAAAAATGAGAAGAGCCAACGTGGTTTTTCTTGAAACTCGGGGTTTCAAAACGCAGATCAGACTTCATGTATGTCTGACAGCCGCGCATCTCACGAAAACGCCACTTTGTCTGTTTTTGGCCGAGACATGAAAAAGACCTCACCGGGCCTAAATTTACGGCTCTGATGACTATTCCTGTCCAGGCTGCTCAGCAAAGCTTCCCCGATTCTAGGTTGCCGCTAAAACCACCGACAAAATATCTGGTGGAGAGCGAGCGCATTCCAGCGGAGGGGGAGGAGGGAAGGTGGAGGTGGCGGTCAAGGAAGGACGGATGAAGGCTTCTCCTAAAAGCCGCAGCTCTGCCCCGAAAAATGAAGCCGAGGTTTCCCCCACCAATCATCTCCGCTTCTCCACGGCAGCTGAAAAGCAGCATTGTGTTATTAACCCACGCTTCCTAAGTGCCGGTGGCCACGGGGAACAATCCACCGCCGTGTCTAATCCGTGGCCCAAAACTATGAAGCTGACACAAAATAAAAGCCTCGTCCGGGCTGGAATCTGCACACTTCCCCCCGATGCCAGGTGCTCGCATCTCCTGAAAGTGTGCAGCCGCCGGCGACGTGTCCTCATGTTGTCCTCGGTGTTACGACAGTGGAAAAATGTACTTGAGAAATAACAAGGAATGTAAAACCCTTAAGGACGTCCTTGCAGAATCAATGGGTGCCTGTCAACCGAGGTTACAAACAGGATTCTGCACCAAAAAATACACTGAATATCAACAATTAAAACTTACAGCCAGTGTGATGGAGCCTGAATCAACATCACATGGCTGTTTCACTAATTAATGCGAGCCACTTTAGCCACTTTGGCTTCCTTTGTTTGCTTAGTTAGCCATCAAAACTACATGGTTAAGGTTAGGAAACGGTAGTTAACGTTAATGTAAGCTAATGCTCACTCATAATAGCTAGATTTATCTACTTTAGCCACTTTCATTTGCTTTGTTAATCCTCAAAACTACGTAGTTAACGTTAATGTAAGCTAATGCGGACTCATAATAGTTAGATTTATCTACTTTAGCCATTTTCATTTGCTTTGTTAATTATCAAAACTACATGGTTAACGTTAGGAAACGGTAGTTAACGTTAATGTAAGCTAATGCTCACTAATTAGAGTTAAACTACTTTAGCCACTTTCATTTGCTTTGTTAATCCTCAAAACTACGTAGTTAACGTTAATGTAAGCTAATGCGGACTCATAATAGCTAGATTTATCTACTTTAGCCACGTCCATTTGCTTTGTTAATTATCAAAACTACGTGGTTAAAGTTAGGAAACGGTAGTTAACATTAATGTAAGCTAATGCTCACTCATAATAGTTAGATTTATCTACTTTAGCCACTTTCATTTGCTTTGTTAATTATCAAAACTACGTGGTTAAGGTTAGGAAAAAGGTAGTTAACATTAATGTAAGCTAATGCTCACTAATAATAGCTGGATTTATCGACTTTACCCACTTTCATTTGCTTTGTTAATCATCAAAACTACGTAGTTAACGTTAATGTAAGCTAATGCTCACTCATAATAGCTAGATATCTACTTTAGCCACTTTAATTTGCTTTGTTAATCATCAAAACTACGTAGTTAACGTTAATGTAAGCTTGTTTTGTTTTGTTTTTCTTTTTTGCTATTTGAATCTGTTATTCATTTTGTATGTCTTTTTTTTTTTGGCAGTTTTTTTTCTATGATTTAAATTGCAGAATTGTGTTTTATGGACATATTCGAAATAACCATGACTAAATTAAACTAAACTAAAAACTAATGCTCACTCATAATAGCTAGATTTATCTACTTTAGCCACTTTTATTTGCTTTGTTAATCCTCAAAACTCCATGGTTAAGGTTAGGAAACGGTAGTTAATGTTAATGTAAGCTAATGCTCACTAATTAGAGCTAGATTCATCTACTTTAGCCACGTCCATTTGCTTTGTTAATCATCAAAACTACGTAGTTAAAGTTAGGAAAAGGTAGTTAACATTAATGTAAGCTAATGCTCACTCATAATAGCTAGATTTAGCCACTTTTGCTTGCTTTGTTTGCTTAGTTAGCCATCAAAACTACATGGTTAAGGTTAGGAAAGGGTAGTTAACGTTAATGTAAGCTAATGCTCACTCATAATAGCTAGATCTATCTACTTTAGCCACTTTAATTTGCTTTGTTCATCATCAAAACTACATTGTTAACGTTAATGTAAGCTAATGCTCACTAATAATAGCTAGATCTATCTACTTTAGCCACTTTAATTTGCTTTGTTAATCCTCAAAACTACATTGTTAACGTTAATGTAAGCTAATGCTCACTAATAATAGCTAGATCTATCTACTTTAGCCACTTTAATTTGCTTTGTTAATCCTCAAAACTACATTGTTAACGTTAATGTAAGCTAATGCTCACTAATAATAGCTAGATTTATCTACTTTACCCACTTTCATTTGCTTTGTTAATCATCAAAACTACATGGTTAACGTTAGGAAACGGTAGTTAACGTTTTGTAAGCTAATGCTCACTAATTAGAGCTAGATCTATCTACTTTAGCCACTTTCATTTGCTTTGTTCATCATCAAAACTACTTGGTTAATGTTAGGAAATACTGGCTAACTTTAGGAGACACTGGCGAACAAAATGAACGTGGTTTTTGGTTGATACAGGACTTAAGGCAGCAAAATCCCGTAGATTGTGTCGTCCTCCACCCCACCCGCCTCCTAATGTGGCGTTTTCTGATCGCTTTATCCGTTACGAAACTTGAAAACGTGACTTTTCAAAGGATCCGTACTCAACTGGAAAATGAATGTGGCTCCAGGTGCGGCAGGCCTGCTGTGCACCGATGTCATGGCTCTAGCAGATTAAGATTAATCTCATGCAGGAGCACAGCATGGATATATGCTGCTTTAAAACCCTGAGCCGTGCTGTTTACCTAATCTGTACATGCAGAGTTGCGTGGATGCTGCTGACGACTGTTGACGTGCAAACTTGTTGATCCCAGTGCCATGGCTGTGCCGCTCACTTTGATTCGTCTCTTGTTGGAAAACAAAACAAACGGGGACGGCATTATTTTATTTTAGTCAGCACAAATAACACTCATATTTCTGGGTCATGGAATCAATAATAAATTCATTCCATATTTTCTCCACAGACTGCCATGTGTTTATTATCTGTTCCAGGCAGTGGGTGGGTAACCTGTTGCTGCGTTCGTGCGTGTGTGTGTGTGCGTGTGTGTGTGTGTGTGTGTGTGTGTGGTGTTGCATGGTTTACATGAAAGACACTGCCCAGGGTCACGTGACGTCAGGACTGTGGTTGTGCTGTGGCTGTGAAAACAAACATGCTCGGCTGCTGCAGATAAGAGGGGTCAAACACCTCCCACCCTCTCTGCACACACACACACACACACACACACACACACACACACACACACACACCATCTAAACACATCCCCCTGGGAGGTGAGATAGATAGTCACGCACCTGGGTCTGTCAGCGGTGTCAATGCTATCAGTCAACCGCACGTCAGACAACATGGAAAATAAAACAAACACACACTCTGCTAACACACACACACACACACACTATGGCGAGGCTGCATGTGCACACGGAGGCATGTGCCATAAACATACATCAAGCATGACCAGGGACGACATGTAAACACGCGCTGACTTTCATCCCCTCTCTCACAGACGGATTCCTTCTCCTCAGTCAACCTTTGGCTGCTCCACGGCCAAAAGCACGCATCAGACAGGAGCATCATGGGAAACCTCTCCTCACTCGCTCATCATATCAGCGCCACGCCAGACGACGGGCTGACGGCTTCAGATGGCAGAGGGCTCCCCGTGTCCGCGGCGCCGCTCAGACCGCAGGCCTTCACGCTCGATTGTGAACCGCCGCTCGTGTTTAGATTTTTTTTTTTTTTTTGGACGGCTCTTCGTATCTATTCCGGGTCGCAAACCCGCGTCTGACGCTGACGCGAGCCGACAGCCGTGCAGAAGCGACACGCTGGTGTACTTCTACAGCGTGTGCCTACGAGCGAGTTTCGAGCGGATTCAGGCGTCGCTCAAAATACCAATCAAGTGGGCGATTTGTCTTCAGGCGCCAGAATCATGACAGCCGTCTCACTTGAACGACAGAGGATTTACTGGAAACTGGCAGCGCTGACAAATTCCTACTTGACCATCAAACTGAGAGTCGCACGTAGGCGGCGTGTCTCGAAAAGCGGTTTTGCAGCATGGATCGATATAATCCAGATTATAAATACTGTGATAACATGATAACTTTTTTTTTTTTTTACCATTCATGTTGATCAGGAACCATCAGATCTGCGTCACATGAGGGCAAAAATCTAAATTAAACACTTTGAGCTGCAGTGTAAACAGCTCAATGGATTCATACGCCTTGTTAAACACTGTGAAATTAATATAAGGCAGCAATTTTCAATGAAACTGTGCAGATTTTCTCTCTTTTAAAACAGCCTAACAACTCTCTTGCCCAATGATGTGATCAATACACCCAAAATCTGACATAAAACACTGGAGAACACAGTGTCTTATAATAAAAATAACAATAATCTTATAATAATCTAAAAGTAATACCGTAATAAGATCTACTTTCTGCTGTTGACTTGCTGTCGGTTGCTTCCAGTGTTGAAGATGTAGAAATTGATGTATATATTAATATTATACAAATATCACAATGTGAGACTAGATATCATCTGGGATTTTGGATATATCGTGTTATTCCCTTTGGGTGATTTAAAACTTAAAAACTTCTGGTTTTACAGGCTGCGTTAAAGTAAAGGCATGCAATTTTCTGAACTTAGTAGCTTGGTCATCCCTAAAATATTGTGAAAATATCAACATCGAGGTGTTTGGTGAAAGTTTTTGTGATCTATCACAAAAACACAAAATCTTACCAAGAATATTTGTCTTATTTCAAGTCACAATGTCTTATTTCTAGTCAAAATATCTCATTACACTTAACATAAGACATGATCACCTCAGAAGTAACTTGTTTTTAGACAATTTTTGAATTTTTGAAGGCTGACAGATTGCCGACAGCTGATATTTTAATGCCAGAGTTTTGTTCTTGCCACGATGTGAGGCCTCTAAAATACTTTTCAGACAATGACGGGACACTAAAACTCAATTTAACAATATTATTTATATGATTTGACTGTATTAGTGAGCATTGACATAGATTGAAGGACTATTGCTGCCTTAATTTCTACTCGGAAAATTCGTTTTGAACAGCAGTTCAGGTTTTTGGATTACGAGTTGGAAATTCAGGTTTCTCTTTTAAGAGCTCTGTTTTCCCCAGTTTCGGTTCAGGTGATGGTCAGAGCACACGGAAATAACCCCAAAACAAACTGCCTTTTGTTCTTTCATTGAATCAATATTTGAATGTTTATTTAATACTGAGGCAGATGCTGCTGAACTGACTTTTGGTTTTCTCCTCGGAGGAAAATGCAGAGTTTCTTCTTCCTTCACTGCAAAAACTCAAAATCTTACCAAGAATATTTGTTATTTTAAGTCAGAATGTCTTATTTCTAGTCAAAATATCTCATCACACTTAAAATAAGACATGATCACCTAAGAAATAACTTATTTTTACACAATTTCACTTGTTTCAAACTATTTTTCACTTGTTTCAAGTGAAAATTTGCTTGTTTCAATGGCAAAATTTGCCAGGGGAAAAAGTGAAAATTCACTCGAAACAAGTGAAAATTGTCAAAAAACAAGTTATTTCTTAGGTGATCCTGTCTTATTTTAAGTGTAATGACATATTTTGACTTGAAATGAGACAAATATTCTTGGTAAGATTTTGAGTTTTTGCAGTGATATAGGAAGTAAATATTCCTCAGCTGCACTCGGTCCGGGCGCCTCTGGATCAAAGTGTCCGCTCGATACCTAAAATGTGAAACGTGCAGCCCGTGTGGTTTCTGGGGAGGGAGCGGGCACTTTTCGGCAGATGGTGGAATTCCAAAAATGCCTTGTTCCCGGGCTGCAGATGTAAACACGGCATTAGGAGCGAGTATACGAATCATTTGGAGTAATTAAGGGTTCCTGAGGTTGCTCTTTCAGCGGGGCGGCCGGAGGCGTCCGGTGCTGAGCGCAAACAAGGCAGCGCCGCTACAATGAATCAAAGGGAGGCGGCGGCGCTCGGGCTCGACCCCGGCGGCAGGATTTCCCCAGCGCTCCGGCCGGGACAATGACCGGCTCTTCCTGTTCCTCCGGGGCGGCCTGAAGGCGAGCGAAGGACCCCGACTCGGCCTTCACTCGCTTCCTTATTCACTCGTTCACTTGTTTATTAACTCGTTCACCCAGTTCCTCTTTTGCTTATTCATTCATCCACTCACTCACACGCTTATACACTCACATATATTCACTTGTTCATTCACTTATTCTCACATTAACCCCCTTATTCACCTCACTCACTCACATGATCATGTGTTAATTTGCTGGTTTGTCTTTACTCGGTTATACATTCATGCATTCATTTGTTTGCTTATGCACTTTCTCAGTCATTCATACATTCGTGTTCACTTGTTCATTCATTTATTCCCACATTAACCCCCCTCATTCACTCACTCACTCACTCACTCACTCGTGCTCAGTTGTTAATTTGCTTGTTTGTCTTTACTCGGTTTTACATTCATGCATTCATTTGTTTGCTTTCTCACTCATTTATACACTCGTGCATTCACTTGTTCATTCACTTATTCCCACATTAACCCCCCTTATTCACTCACTCACTCACATGCTCAGTTGTTAATTTGCTTGTTTGTCTTTACTCGGTTTTACATTCATGCATTCATTTGTTTGCTTTCTCACTCATTTATACACTCATGCATTCACTTGTTCATTCACTTATCCACTCCCATATTCATTTGTTTGTTCACTTTTTACTTCACCTCTGCATTCATTCATTCATTCATTCATTCATTCACCAACTCATCTATTCAGTTGACTCTCTGGATAAGACACTAAGTCTACCGCATATTCACTTTTTCACTTTCACTCTTTCACATATTCATTCATTAACTTGTTGAATAACTGACTCACCACTGTAGTTCACAGACTCATCCACTCACAATTCATTCATTCACTCACACGCTTATTCTTTCATTCATTCTCTGACTTATGAAATGACTCATTCTTTCACTTACTCATTCACGAACTCACTCATTCCTCCCACCCTTTGCTCCCTCCTTCAAAATAAAAGCCCCCTGGCTCACGTTACTGAACAGGCTTTGGGGCTTCAGTGATACATGACAATTTTGGGGGTGGAAAATTTGGATCCGAAGTGGCCTGTTGGGAAACATTTGGAGAGGAATAAGCAACAGAGTCGGGACGGCCAACACCTCCTCATTTCTTTGGGCGGCTCAAGTTACACTACAAAAACGGGGAATCTGTGAAGAGGCTGCTGAGATTACAACCTCTGCTTTTGTCCGGCATGGCGACACGTCCAAGCCAGATTAACAAAATGATTCCATTAAAAAAAAAAAGCGAGGAGGATTTGTAGCGACACCGACACCCAGCTGACCTTTCTGTAACTTCACAGCCTCCACCATCAAAACTGTCCTCACCTCCCCTCAGTCAAAAAAAAAAAAAAAAAAAAAAACATGACAAATTGCAAAGCCCAATGACTTTCGTTCCTTGCGGTAAAGCCTGGCGTAAAACAATCCCATTTACGAGCATCGCATTCTTTCCTCTTGTGATTCGCTTCGGTCTTTCCCCGCATCGGCCCACATCTCGATGTCCCCCCCCCCCCTCCTCCTCCTCCTCCTCCTCTTCTTGTGAAAGATCTCTGTCCTCGGCGAATTCTTGGATTTCACAGCTGGAGTTGATAAAGTCCTGAAGTGCTGAATGGGACTCTTCCCTCTAAAACAATAAGCAGCGGGGATGTACGGTTGTAAAAGTGTGAGTGAGCCTGAAGTCGGAGAAACGGAGGGAGAAAGCAAAAGCATCCGGATAAAGTTGTTTAGAGCTGCACGGAGAAAAGAGTGATATGAGGAAAATATACCCCGTCTTATCAGCCTGAATCACAATATGGAGATTTCCCCCAGAAGAAATCACAGAGTCGGCTACGGTCACTTCTCCGTCCGCAGAAACGGACGAAACCAAACAAAAGAGTGAAATCCAATCTGTGCTTAGAAAAGCTGGACTCATTGTTTTCTCTGCCGCCTCTTTGGTTTCCTTTGGTGTAAAACATCAGAGGCGTGAGAGAGAGAGCTGCGTGCCGTTCACTGGCGTCGCTCTAAAGGATGAGCCGAGGCGCCAAAAATGTCAAGTGGCCCTGATGTTTTTTTTTTTTTGTTTTTTTTGTTTTTTTTACAGAAGTTTACTGGTAAAGACTGCCTGTAATGAAGCTGCAATTTGCACTGAGGCGTTCGTCTTTGCAGCTGATCAATGGAAAAAGACGTAGCCTCCAAAGGACTTCTGGATATTGAAGTTATTATTATTATTATTTATTTTTTTTAAACAGATGTATCTCACTGTCATTTGGAGCCAAAACTTGCATTGCTGTTTAATTTAGCTTCAAAACATCAGACATTGCCATGCTGTTTAGAGCAAGACGCTGTGCAAGAACGCATCATTTGGACATAAGAAAAATGCTTAAAGGTGTTTGCAGCTGTAGTCTGTTAGTCGATTGGTCAATTTATTGGTCGATACGTTCTTGGTCGACCAAAATCTGATTGGTCGATTATTTGCCGTGTTCATTTTATCAGGAGTAAAGCATTAAGTGCTAATGGGGGTGTTTTCAGAACACCCTGTTTCACAGGTAACAGTCTGTCTTCAGAACACCCCCCTTGTTTTCACAGTTTTGGATTAGCCCAACCCACTGGAGACAGACAGGCAGGCCGGTATGTTCTGAATTGAAGAAAAAATGAGGCCTGGTTTTCCGACTATTTGCTTAATTAAGAACGTTTAATGAACATTTAGTCCTCTACCATGTCAAAGACGTCGTCAGTGTGGCAGCATTTTACCAAAATAGATTTAAAAAAAAAGTCAAATGCAAACTTTGCTCCGTCAGTTTGGAGTGTAAACATATCAGAATCGACATATTTCAAAGTTTTAGTCTAATAATTGTTTTATAACTGCAGGCGCATACACCCGCGACGACGGCAGCTTGACAAGCCCCCAGGAACAGCGCCGCACGTTGAAGCCAGTTTGACATAGTGGCCAAACGTGGAACTGCAGCATCACGTGATGCACTGTGGCCCAAAAAGCATTTTTCTCAAAGACAATAATGGGAAAAGAAGCGGCTGTAAAACGGTGGATAGTCACAGCCCCCGCGACACGACTCGTTTCACCAGCAGAATTTGATCCATTCAGTCCGATTACGTTTGGAAAGTCTAGAAGAGCCGCACGATTCAATTATGTTATTCCCGTTCTAGTTAGCCGAGAGCTAAACCGGATGTTAGCCGGCTAGCTCGGCGGGAATCTCTAGTGCGCCCACTTCCGATTTCTTCCTGAGTCCAAATAACGAATCCATTTTTTTTTTTTAAAAGCCCGAATCCGAACCCGAATACAAACAGTGCAATGGCTGTACACCCCTAGTATATACACTGTTTTGTCAGATTATCCAATTCATTCTGCCTTAAACTAAATTGTTACCCATTTCCTCTCCCTCCATTTGTCTGTGCTCCTGTTGTGGCACAGCGCCGCTCACCTGTTGCTCCATTCACCTGTTGCTCAGCTCGTACGGAGCGCGCTCAGTTCAGCCCCAGTCAGAGGAAAAGATGAGGTTTGGAGCGTCTCTCTCTCCCCCTCATGTGTCTGACCCTGGCCAGCGGGCACTGCATCCCTTCTGCTGCTAGCAGGATAAGAAGCGGAGCTCATAACACAAAGTCAGATCCTGATCAAATTAAAAAGCTGTTCTCTATGCAAATCGGTGGAGGAACGGAGCGGGACAGTCGAGTGAAATCTGTAAAACAAACAAACTCCAATGGGACGACGAGGCTCCGTCCTCCGCTGCTGCGCTGCTGCCCGGAGCCAAACACAACACCAAACTGATGCTACAAGAACACCGGCCTCCTCCGCTCTCTCTCTCTCTCTCTCTGTTGACGGAGAATAAAACTTCCTGCGTGACAGGTCAGGTGCGGCGGGCATCGCACCGACGCTGATGTTGCACAAGGCGTTTTTTTTTTTTTTTTGGCTCACAACAAAGGGAGACACGCGGTGAGAAACACCCGTGAGCTTTTAGTGAGCAGGGATTTATGACTCGACACCGATGTTTTATTGTCACCGCTCTCAACGCATCCGACCACGAGGCGAGATACCGTTTCACGTCAGGGTCCCGCGCGGCCTTCGTGGAGGCCGACTCCGCCGTCCAAGAACGCGAAAGAGCTCGAAAAACTAAACTCGTGTTTTCACTTTTGCCCTTGACCCGCTCCCTCGGCCGGGCACGGGCACACGTACGTTCCGGAAATCTCCTCCAGAGGTAAATCAGCGGCACCGAAAACCTCCACCTTGCTCTCGAGACGAGGCGGGGAGGGATTCCTGAAAACGAGGACGCCTCTTATGATTTTATGTTCCTGAATTCCTCTTGTAATTCCTCTTTACCTGTAATTTTTTTTTTTTTTTATCTTGCTTTAATCTGCTTTTAATTGTATTTTTTAGCTTTTAAACTTTAATACAAAGCAGTATTCTCCTACCAGACCACTTTTCTGTCATTATAATGAATGAATCACCTTTAAGACAAAATTAAAAAAAAAAACAACAACTCCTGTCTACATATGATTGATTACATGTTTGTGTGCAGATTATTGTTTATAGATGAGTTGATTGGTATTCCGATATTATTTTCTGGGGATTGTCTGTTGTGTGTCTGTCTGCACTTTATTACAACCGTGGATATTTGGCCAGTATCCTGTTTGTCACTGAGCGTCTTAAGGCTTTTGAAATGTTATACTTGAATATGATGCCTTGTCTTGTTATGGATCTTTGATGCCTGTCTGCACACTTAAATAAACACTTGAGTGAGAGTATGAATTGTTTGTTTATTCATTCATTCATTATTTTTTCTTTAGAGAGCAAGAACTTACTGATAGAAATACAAAAAAATACGGATTTACAGTAAAAAAGTAGGACAAACTCACAGACTCTGACTTGCCAGTGTGTGTGTGAAATGTGCTTCACAAATAAATTTGCCTTTAAGAGGGAAAAGCGCCTCTCCAGAGCTACGCCGTCTGTGTGTGTGTGGACGACATAAACACACTCCACACACACTTTGCACCTATAATCACAGGAGAGGCCGCCCACTCAGGTATTATCGCTGCATCCAGCACCTTGATAGTATCAGCTCCGACCTCATAAGCTGACACCAAACAGCAGATTAAGCGCTCCGCATCCCGAGAGGAGCGAGCTTAAGCCTCATTACTTTCAAACGCGCGCCGAGGCTCACGCCGCTTTTAACCTCCCTCCTCCCTCCTCCCTCCTCGGGGCGGTAAACAGGGAAGGCTTGTTGTTTGCTCATCTGATAAACACACACGGGTGTCATCTGCAGCCGGCCTCGGGTCGCTGTGACTCGCCCTCATTAGCGGCGAGGCTCGCGCGGCCGCCGTCTGAGGCAGACCTCTGATTACAGAAGAGGCTTAAAAGCGTCCCGCCCGCCCTCGCCTCGCCGCTCGCCTCGCCTCGCCGCTCCCCCCGACGTGGGAGCTGGCACGCCGTCAGCGGGGCCCAGATGTGAGCGTGACGCCGCGCTCGCAGTCACGTGCGCGCTCACACGGAGACGAGCACGTGCACACATGTGAAAGTGTGTCCAAAACATTGCAGAAAATAACATGCACAGATGCAGCCTCACACACACACACTCACACACACCAACCACACCGAGCCTCATGTCACGGCACAGAAAAGTCCCTTTAATTTCTTCTTAAATAAATATTTTAAAAATGCTACTTTGGCCTGGGTGCAAGATATATTTATTTAAAAAAAAAAAAAAAAAAAAGCAAAAATAAATCTAAAATAAATCTTAAAAAAAGAAAAAGCTAAAATAAATCTAAAAAATAAAAAAAAATACAAAAAAGTGATTTAAATTTAAATTTAAATAGATAAAAATAAACATAAAAATACTTAATTGTAATAAAAAAAAAAGTAGGACAAAGTCAAAGAAAAGTGAAATGAAATACAAAAACTAAACAGTGTAAAATGTGTTAAAACATGTACTCACATTCTGAGCATAACACACACACACACACAGGCAAACACATACAGTAGGCGAGCACATACAGCTCCTTTACATGGAAAAAACACACACACACACACACACCATGGAAACATACACCCTGAGCAAAACACACACACGGAAACACAAATGCATTATGATAAACAAATGTTTTCCAGCACATACAACTTAACATGGAAACCTACACACACACACACACACACACATACACACACACACCCAGCCGCCTGCATTCACTGTACAGAGCCTCATTATGGTTCACATCCGCTTGACGGTGCTCGCTCGTTAAAGATGCCTTTAAACGCCGTGCACGCCGCGGCTCCGTGCACGCTCACAGCCTCGTAAACTGCACACACTCATTACACAGGTTTCTAGGAAAAAGCAGCTGGTGGGCGTCGCCACTCCGCTCTGATTTAAAGCGTGCTGAGGCGCGGGCGGCGGGGGGTGGGGTTGGGGGGGGGCGTGAGGACAGTCATCTAATTGGTGTACTCTGCCCTGCTGAGCGAGATCTGGGGGCTTTTTTCGGGAAGATTCGGTTCACTTCCGTTGCATGATTCACAATGAGCAGGAAGTGCACGTATCTATTTATGTGTGTGTGTGTGAAAAGAGAGCGTTGGAGGTGGGAGTTCTTCTCTGACAGCAGTGTGTCATCTCGATATATCCTGATGTCTGGCAGCGTGCAACCAAACAAAGCCGGCTCGACAAATTACATGCACTGTGCTGAACGTCTGGTTAAAGGCTGCTGCGTATACTCGCATCTGATTGGCCGGAGGGCGCCCATTAAAACATAATGGGACATCTCAAACTCACGCTGACCTGCAACACCGCATCCGGGGTGCCAACTCAGGAAAAATGGATGCCAACAGCGCTGCAAAAACTCAAAATCTTACCAAGAATATTTGTCTTATTTCAAGTCAAAAATGTCTTATTTCTAGTCAAAGTATCTCATTACACTTAAAATAAGACATGATCGCCTCAGAAATAACTTGTTTTTAGACAATTTTAACTTGTTTCAAGTGAAAATTTACTAGAAACAAGTGAAAATTAGTTTTTACAGTGAAGGAAGAAGAAACTCTGCATTTTCCTCCGAGGAGAAAACCAAAAGTCAGTTCAGCAGCAGCATCTGCCTCCGTATTCAATAAACATTCAAATATTGATTCAATGAAAGAACAAAAGGCAATTTGTTTTGGGGCTACTTTCGTGTGCTCTGACCATCACCTGAACCGAAACTGGAGAAAACAGAGCTCTTAAAAAAAGAAACCTGAATTTCCAACTCGTAATCCAAAAACCTGAATGGCTGTTCAAAACGAATTTTCCGAGTAGAAATGAATGCAGCGATACTCCTTCAATCTATATCAATGCTCACTAATACAGTCAAATCATATAAATAATATTGTTAAATTGAGTTTTAGTGTCCCGTCATTGTCTGAAAAGTGTTTCAGAGGCCTCACATCGTGGCAAGAACAAAACTCTGGCGTTAAAATATCAGCTGTCGGCAATCTGTCAGCCTTCAAAAACCCATATCCGATGAAACGGAGTGTGTTTGTCAAAACAGATAGATAGATAGATACTTTATTCATCCCGAAGGAAATTCACAGTTTTCAGCAGTATCCACAGAGTACAAGATTAAGTAAATAAAAAATAAAGCATAATAAAAAATAAAGAATAATAAAAAAATAAAGAATAATAAAAAAATAAAGAACAATAAAAAATAAAGAATAAAAGATGACACTCGAGATCTAAAGATCTAAGTACCCAATGTGCAAAAAACAATGTGCAAAAAACCAAAAAAAAAACAGTGTGCATCGATGTATACAATGTGCATAGATGTGGGCAATGTGCAAATTTACAGTATAAACAGATGATAAATAGCAGCAAGCAATATATACACTATAAACAAGGAATATATAAAAAAATTGAAATATGAACAGTTTAAACAGCAGAGGTTGTGTGTATGCCAGCTTGGATCTTGACGGCCATAATCGAACGCATGTGGGACGTGGTGACAGCAGCAGAGCAGAAATTTAAGCATGACAGAGTGAAAGTGTGTGTGAGGTGAAGCAGTCAGTAACTTCACGCCGTGACAGAGGGCTGTTGTCGACTGTGGTTCAAATCAGTACAAAAAAAAAAGTTAAAGCTGCAACAAAGATGCATATTGTCGTTTTAATCGGCTTCAGATTGCCCGTAACTGACTCTTAACATCTTGAGCGCAATTAACAGCAACATCAAAATACCCTGAGAGCGTCCACATGGTTTTCCGAAGATTTAAAATAAAAAAAATGTTTAAAAAAAAATCAAATTATATGGAGTTGATTTGTTTCCTTGGAGTGTTTGTCCTCCTCCATGTTTGCCAGCGGAGGATGACTGTGGTCGCACTGCGAAGCCTCCCTGGTGTGAATGTGTGAAACTGCGAATGCGAACTTTCCCTGGATAAATAAAGTTTACTAGCTGCTGCTAAGAGCCGGGCTGCGAGTGTGTTTGTTTGTTTGTTTGTTTGTTTGTTTGTTTGCTTGCTCGCTTGGATGTTTAAGGTTTGCGGGCGGCGGGTTTCTAGCTTTACAATACGATCACGACTCGACGAGAAGTCAAAAAAGGATCGATACGGTTCTTTCTAAAGACACTGCAATTTGATCAACTACAGTCAGACACACAGACACACACACACACACACACACACACCCCTCCGCAGAGCAGCACTTCCTGTACATGACCAACGCAGCGCCACATAAAGAAGCATCAAAGAGCTCCACCAGTGATTAAAGTGAGCTGCTAATTTGTCGCCGTGCGGTCGTGATAAGCAGATCAATGAGGATTGATCGTTGATAATCCCAAATTACGTGTGTGATTCTAATAAGAGCCTGACGTGAGTGTGTGTGTGACGGCTCTCGACTCGCCGCTCGTCCTCTTTGTCGCTTATCTCCCTTCCCTCGCCGTCTCCATCAATCAGTGAGATGGCACCCGCGCCTCACAGGCAGTACAGTGCAGAGTGTAGTGTGTGTGTGTGTGTGTGTGTGTGTGTGTGTGTGTGTTTGGGCACTAAACGCTCTTGTCAGCCTCTGCAGTGTGTTTGATGACGGCCGCTGACGGGGCTTAACGGGGCTCCGTCTCGCTCGGCCCTCCGTGATTACAGGACTCTCTCACAGTTAAATGGTGACACACACACACACACACACACACGCACACACACGCACACACTCGCTTTGATCATGTTTATGAGCTCGCGTCACGTGATCGGTCATCGCTCGGTCATCACGGCAGACGCACGCAGAGAGGTGAACCAAAGCGTTTTCTCAAGGAAAACATAGAGCAGATTAGACTGCATCAGATTAGATTAGACTGGACTAGACAAGGGTACTAGTAGACTTTATTATGCTAGATCAGATTATTTTAGACTAGACTAGACAGGACAAGAGTGCAGTACAGTACAGTAGACTACATTAGATTAGATTAGTTTAGATTAGACTAGACTGAGTAGACTAGACTACAGTACAGTAAACTAGATTAGATAAGGCTAGATGAGATCAGATTAGACAAAAGTAGAGTAGACTATATTATACTAGATCAGATTACACTAGACAAGACTAGACAAGGCTATATAAGAGTAGAGTAGAATTAGCTAAATTAGATTAGATTAGATTAGATTAGATTAGATTAGATTAGATTGGATTAGATCAGACAAAACTAGACTGGATTACATTAGATTAGACTAGACTAAATTAGACAATAATAGAGTAGAATAGGCTGGATTAGATTAGATTAGACAAAACCACAGTAGACTACAGTGAAGAAGATTTGTTTAGACAAGAGTAGAGTAGATTATACAAAATCAGATTAGGTTAGACAAAACCAGACTAGACTGGACTATATTAGATTAGACTAGACTAGATTAGACAAGATTAGATTAGATTAGATTAGATTAGAGCAGAGTAGACTAGACTAGACTACAGTGAAGAAGATTCGTTTAGACAAGAGTAGAGTAGATTATACAAAATCAGATTATATTAGAGTAGACAAGACTAGACTATACTGGACTAGACTAGATTAGATAAGAGTCGAGTAGACTATATAATACCAGATCAGATGAGATTAGACTAGAACAGACTAGCCAACAGTAGACTAGACTAGATTAGAATAGAGTCGACAAGACAACAGTAGAGTAGATTATAAACTAGATTATATTATATACTTTTAGATTAAACATGATTTAAGACTATATAGATTATATAAAACTAGATTAAATTAGTAAATAATGCACCACAGCATCGAGTCAGGTTGTGTTTTGAGGAGCGGCACAACTTTTTCCCACACACACACACACACACACACACACACACACACACGGCCTCTGCAGAGCTGCAGTGCATCTGGAATTCTGGGAAATATAGGAAATCAAACTGAAGAAGAAATGGAGAGACCTTAACAACAACAAAAAAAAAAAAACAATCCAGCACGTCGGCACAGACCCTGAACATCACATCGATCAGTGCAGAGCTGCAGCTGAATGACAGATGAGAAAAGTTGTGCAAAATAGTTTGTGTTAGTATCACCAGCACCGACACACACAAAGACAAAACCAGGGTTTTCTGCATTATGAAAGAGGCAGGGAATTCTAAAAGTTATCTAAAAAAAAAAAAAAAAAAAATATCAGTATGCTTTATATATAAGCAAAGGGAATGTGAGAGAATGAGAAAGTGAAGACTTGAGCAAACATTGCAGGGAGAGCAGCGCTGGGCTGCTGGGAGTTTGTGGGCAGGCGATAATAAAGACGAGACTTTTCTAAACTCGGGGTTCAGAGTGAAGTCTGAAACAAAAACACGTGTCTTCACAGCTCACAATCGAGAAAGAATGGAACCGACTTAAATCACACTTTATGTTCGATCCGCCGGGTGAAGCGCGGCTCGCCTCGGGCAGGCTGTTTGCGTCGTGTGTGTACGTTTCTATTAGCAGGAGCTTGACTTTCCGAGAGTCCAAACCAAACCAAACTGATGACTGGAAGCGGCCGGTTTGAGCCCGTGTGGGAAAATTAAACGAGTGCCAGAACTGCTCTTGTTATCCCCATGTGCGAGGCACGTCGACCTCAACTATCTGCTGCAGTGGCGTTTTGGCTTGTTAAGCCTGACTACAGCCATGCAAACCCTAATTGCCATTGCAGAAGTCCCCCCCCCCTTCCCTGCATCTGCATTTGTCCTGCACTCAGTTTTAGCGATGCCGAAATCCTCAGTCAAATTAATTTAGTTTACTGCAGCACCGAGCTCTTGACTTTATTTCCCCCCCCCCGAACCATTCCTCCTCTTGAGGACGGGGCTAAACGCTGCAGCCGTAAAACGTGTGACCTGCGCAACGACCACATCTGTCCATTCAAAGCGGCCACCTGCGTGCTCGCGGGCGTCTCTACGCGCCGGTCGTGGCGTTAACGGGCGGCTGCCGTCTCCGTTTTGTGTTTCCGGGGAGACGGCAACACAGCGGGGAATGCTAATTTTAAATCCCTATATCTGCGCAGATTAATTAACTCCTCTGAATGTGCACAGGCGCCTACACACACACACACACACACACACACACACACACACATGCACACACACACACCAGGCGCATGCATCCACGGGAGCACACACACTCTCTCGTTAATTCACACTCTCTGGTGGCGTTATAACCTGAATACAGTGTCTGCAGGAGTAAGACATTAACTTTATTTCAGGTAGTATTTTTAGGCTGCGTATGTTTTTTTAAAGGAATAGTTCACTCAAAGCAAAATTTAAAAATGATATTTTACCAGTTACCCCTTGTGCAGTCGACCCAGCCATATAATTTCTATGTGATTTGGTGAGGTTTCCAGCCTGTCTCCCTGCACCCTAATGCGCTGTATAGCAGCTTCACCAAAGTTAAACCAGTCAAAAGACTCATGGTGTGTCTCAAATCGCGCACTTCTGCACTTACACTGAGTATTTTGAGTGCATAAGTGCGTTCACACTGAAAATACCAACAAAATGCAGTGCACTGCAAATACCCGGATGTAAACTCAAAACGGCCAAAGAGTTGAGTGTGGAGCGATGGACACTTCTCACCCTGACGGCACCACTGACCGGAAGTAGCTACCTAAAAAAAGCTGAGTTGACTTTTCGTTTTACGACTGTTAATATGTCACTTTATTAAGTTTTAATTTTTTTTCAGGCGAGAAAGTAACCACGTAGATTCCAAATGTGTGGTCAGTCTGTCCAAATAACGTCTGTTTTGAAAATTGCGTCGACGTTTTCGGATAACTCTCAAGCTAGCGATTGTGCAAAGTACAGTCACTTCCGGTTGTTTACAAAAATAAAACTCTAATACCTTAGAAGCAGCGGTGATGCTTTTATTTTGAAGATAGGACGTGCGCGATTTGAGACACACCATCAGTCAACGACAAACCCTACAAAGTCTACATGCATTTAGAATATACACTTACTTCTCCAAACACAAACAATGTGAGATAAACTCCACCACGCCGGCAGTTCAACTTTCAAAAGTCAAATTAGAGCAAAAACAGAAAAAAGAGAAACTTCGAGTTTTTCCAAGTTACCCAAACAAAAACAATTCAACACACATATTTGTTATGTGTATGTATTTAACATTATCTGGGCAATCAGCACATGTGGGGCTGGATTGTATTGTTTTGTTTTGTTTTGCGGCGCTCAGACTGATGGTGAGGAAAACTGGCAAACTGTATCTATCCGCCCCCAAAGTGTACAAATTAGAGGCAGACAGACACGGTATGGCAGCGTTCCTCTGCAGGAAATAGTTCCCTCTTTGACCCCGGGGGATGTGGATCAGACGAGGTATCTGTGTCGCTGCTTTGGGAGACAGCTGCAGCCGCTGAGCTCGTACATTTTTTGATGATTTGAGCTCCACGAAACAAAAAAACAACAGCCATCCAGCCACAGTGCACTGGGGCAAAGGTGGACGGACTGGAAACGACAACAAATCACACAGAAAGGACGAATCGATTAAAGTAAAGGTACTTTTTTTTGTGTGTGTTATGGGTGAACTGTTCCTTTAAGGGTACTTGAGTCCTTTTTGTTGCACTGTGAAATCACACATTTGCACCGTGTATTGCCAAATTTGCACCACTCCAGTGTATTTTTAACTCATTTCCCAATGCACTGCAAAAACGCAAAGTCTTACCAAGATTATTTGTCTTATTTCAAGTCAAAAATGTCTTATTTCTAGTCAAAATATCTCATTACACTTAAAATAAGACATGATCACCTCAGAAGTAAATTGTTTTTAGACAATTGTCTCTTGTTTCAAGTGAGAATTCGCTTGAAACAAGTGAAAATTTGCTTGTTTCATTGGCAAAATTTGCCATTGGAAAAAGTGAAAATTCACTTGAAATAAGTGAAAATTAGCTAGAAACAAGAAACAAATTTTGCCAATGAAACAAGCAAATTTTCACTTGAAACAAGAGACAATTGTCTAAAAACAAGTTACTTCTGAGGTGATCATGTCTTATTTTAAGTGTAATGAGATATTTTGACTAGAAATAAGACATTTTTGACTTGAAATAAGACAAATAATCTTGGTAAGATTTTGACTTTTTGCAGTGAAAGATGTTCCCCTCCATCCATAATTCACCGCTCCGCTGAGATTTTATTATTTTTTTTTACAAAGTTGTTGTTTTATTTGTTTATGCAGTGGTTTGTGTGCGGCGTGCATTTCCTCCCGTACCGCTGGCTGTTTATTTTCTCACCGAGAACTCGTCGGGAAGCATCGCCCGCTCGTACGTCCCCGCAGATGACCTCAGGTGGCCCGTGGGTGATGGCGGCCACGTTCACACACACGACGACGGCTCAGTGACAAAAATGCACAGAGGGTGAAATGCAAACAGTTTTTGTTTTTTTTACCCCAATTCATATTTCATTTCCACTGGCATTCCATGAACTTTGAGAGTCTGTTTCACTCAAACCGACTTTAATGTCTAGTAGGGGTTTGGTTTTAGGCCACCCGTGCTCAGAATTTATAGACTCAAGGCTCATACTGAAAGACACTTTGGATCAAGCCGCCCGAAATGATATAAGACACGCATCCCTCTGTGTGCCGGTTGTCATAACACTTTTCTTCTATTTCTCCTACGGCCCTGGTCTCAGCCTCAGCTTACTCTCAGATATCTTGTTGTTTTCTCCATTTTTACGGCACAGTGAGAATAAACCTCCAGCAGAAAAGACTCTAAATCCTCCGTCTGCTTCACAGGGGGGCAGGTTGTGGGAAGAATACCCAGGAGGGTGCACTAAAGTGGGATTATGGGCACAGCGATGATGCAAAAGGCAAAAGGTACGAGGGGCAACACGTGAGACGTTTGATACAAAGCTGTGCATGAGAATAAAAAGAAGCAGGGGACAGCAGAGAAGATCACCAACTTTAGACTTTAGAGCCACTGTTGTCACCGATAAGGTCAGAATACATCTTTCACTGCAAAAACGCAAAATCTTACCAAGATTATTTGTCTTATTTCAAGTCAAAAATGTCTTATTACTGGTCAAAATATCTCATTACACTTAAAATAAGACATGGTCACCTCAGAAGTAACTTGTTTTTAGACAATTGTCTCTTGTTTCAAGTGAAAATTTGCTTGTTTCATTGGCAAAATTTGTTTCTTGTTTCTAGCTAATTTTCACTTATTTCAAGTGAATTTTCACTTTTTCCACTGGCAAATTTTGCCAATGAAACAAGCAAATTTTCTAAATGATCTAAAAACAAGTTACTTCTGAGGTAATCATGTCTTATTTTAAGTGTAATGAGATATTTTGACTAGAAATAAGACATTTTTTACTTGAAATAAGACATTTTTTTACTTGAAATAAGACAAATAATCTTGGTAAGATTTTGCGTTTTTGCAGTGTTGGCCAATCAGATTTCTTGGTTAAAACACCCACCACATGATGTAACCTCAGCCAAAATGAAAATACGCTCTTGTGCTCTTTGTGCTGAGAAATCCCTCTGCAAAAACCCTTGAAGGAGCTGTGCAGCCGCAGTGGAGATGCAGTTTAGTAAAAGTGAAATACCAGCAGAGACGCCGTGATTTAGTATCAGCGGAGAAGCAGCTGGCACCGAAATGTCCCGGCACTCACGTCTCGAACGCACCTGTGGATAGGCGCTGGCGAGCGCCGGCGTCGACACTTTCTCTCCCTGCACTTTCTTTCCCCTCAGAGCCGGCAGCCACTTACATGCAAAACTCATTTGCTGTGCAGTTGCCGGTACGATGATGTGATTAAAAGGGTAAATTGACGTTAAAATCAGACCCCTGAGTCACGGAGGCTTTATTTATTCTAGAGGCAGAGGAAGTAAATCAAATGGAGAAGAAAAAAAGTTAAACTAAAGACCTAGTTGCGAAGCTGCCAAAAAAATTTCTAATTCCTTCCTACTTCCTTGTCTTGGCCTCCTGCCTCAGTAGTAACAGTCAAAACAGAAAGCGCCATGTGCCGCTCTGCTGGCTTCGCTCTGACATTATTATGACCCTGATTACACTGCAACTTCACTAATTTATGTTGGGTTTTTTTGCGAACCTGACGCTCATCGACGGGGAGGACATTGTTTTTGGCCAAGTCATTTGGCTCGTGTCCAACACAGAGACAGTCACACACACACAAACCTATCTACTCATCCCTATCGCAATTTTAGATTAGGGGAATGTAATCTGCTGTGATTCAGTCATGGAAATTCACCGTGAGTTAACAGTGATTCAACAAGCAAGGCTTATGGGCTTTTAGTCGCCTCTTGACGTTATTTAAACACTTTATTTAGATCAGAGAGCGAAGGACAGAGGAAGAGAGGACGACGACGACAACATTTTGGTAGGAAAATCCCTCATTGGTAATTTTGCTAATTCAAAACATATCTTTCCATAAGTGACAGTGGTTATTGGGAGATCATGGCCAGATGTTACAGCTCCCCTAAGTCATGTTAATCTGATTAAAGTGGGAAATGACTTGGACACCACGCGATCATAAAGCCTAAACTTTCCATCGGCTGAAGTCACTCCCTCACCCCCCCAACGCTGAATAATCCAGAACATGAGACACAAAACAAAACATGAAATGGTCATTTTACTATCCTTCCCTATGCGTATTACTATCCTTTTACACTGTTGATTTATGCCTTTTATTTTTCTACTTCTTTTCTTATCCCGAATGCTGCTGTATTTTATTATTTCTATCATTCTCAATTTCTATTTCCCTTTTTAATTGACTGTTTTTTTTGTTTTAAATTGTGTCTTGTTGCTTTTAATGTCTCTGTAAAGCACTTTGAATCACCTTGTGTTGAATTGTGCCATACAAATAAACTTGCCTTGCCTTGCCTTTATCGTCTTAAATTTTTCTTTAAGGCTGCTGATGAAGCATGAGGTCGTCCTTAAAGTGTCTCAGTTGCTCAGTTCCTCTACTTTCTTGCCCAAATAGGAAAATTCCTGCTAAAGTCCCTCACTTGATTGTTGGTAGGTGAGTTTGAGAGCAGCGTCACACCCCTGCAGCTGTAGAGGGAGGGGCGCTGTCTCACTCTGTGAATTTACAATGAAACATGTGACCGGACTAAAATGACCTGATTTCACACTTAAAATGAAATGCAAATGTCAGATATTGTGTGATTCTTCACAACCTTAATCTTGGAAAACTTTTTTTTTTTTCTCTAAGAGCAGACTTCCATCCACGTTTGAGCAATTTTGTCGGCATTGCCAGGGATTAGGGGATTTTCCCAAATTGGCCCAAATAATCTCCCTGTGTGTCCTACCTGCCTCCTGCCCAGAGAGAAGAGGCTTCCAGCGGGTTTGCTTCATGGGGACACTGCAAAAACTCCAAATCTTACCAAGATTATTTGTCTTATTTCAAGTCAGAAATGTCTTATTCCTAGTCAAAATATCTCATAAGACATGATGACCTCAGAAGTAACTTGTTTTTAGACAACTGTCTCTTGAAACAAGTGAAAATTGTCTAAGAACAATTTACTTCTGAGGTCATCATGTCTTATTTTAAGTGTAATGAGATATTTTGACTAGAAATGAGACATTTTTGACTTGAAATAAGACAAATAATCTTGGTAAGATTTTGACTTTTTGCAGTGGATGTAACTAAAACGTTTACAGCAGCCCTAAGTCGATGTAAAATGACAAAAAAAACAAGAGCTTTGAAGGCCTTTCCTCGACTTTTTGTCCGTCTGAGGTTATGTGATGTGTGATACGTGGAACCAAAAGTGCACACACACACACACGTCAGCTGCTGTATGTGCCGCTGTGCTCCCCTCAGTGCAGCGAGGATGAGGCTTTGGCCCCGGCCGGCCTGCAGTCTGACTTTATTAAAGAGCTGAGAGCCTCTCGCATGCAGCCCGTTTCTCCTGCTCAAATCGCCCCGACAAAAAAAACCAAACGGGGGTTGAAAGAGGACAGCGGCCAAACAGGAGGCCCCCCCCCCCATACTCCCACCTCCCCCTTCCCCCTTGCACCCACCGCCACCCGCGCATTGTCCAATTAAGGTCTTCTCCTCGGCGCTCCGTGCCCGAGCAGACCGCCACAGGCTGCCAAACCCTAAACAGTCTGGTCCAGGGAGTTAATCTCGCTCTCTCTGCTCGACAGGCCGCGGCGTGCGATGCCGCGCGCTGCCAGAGCGGCTCTGACACTTCATCATCCGCGGGTGGGCACTGGCGCGTGGGCACAGGGCTATAAAAGGCCTGGAGTCCGATCGATGCCCCCCCCCCCGCCATCCCCCACACCACCTCCCCGCCCGCCACTTCAACTCCTCTACAACTGTGTTTGGATCCATCGCCGGAGGTGCCAGTCTGAGCAGTGTGTGTGTTTGTGTGTGTGTGTGTGTGTGTGTGTGTGTGCCCTCGAGCGAGATGGCCAGACTTTACACTTGCTGCAGGATTGTGAGCCGTGTTACAACATATAGCCTTGCAGTCCCCCCCGGCCGCCGAACCGTGACACCGAGCCATAACTCCGCTTTAAATGAAGCGTCGCTCTGCCGTGAAAATGCCTCTTGCTGCGGGTGACAGGCCGGCCAGCTCACTGCTGCATAATAAAACCGGGATTTGAACCGGCGTTTGGGGGGGCGTCGCGCGGAAAGCAACTCTGCACAAAGAGCCATGGAAATGCATTGTTTGGTAAATCTCACAAAAAGGGAAAGCCTCAGCGCTGAAATCAGGGAGGGCAGTTTGAGTCAAATGGAAAGAGTGAATTCCTGCATGTGACATTAGTGGCAGTTTATTTTGATTTTTAATATTGATTTGACAGGGGCGATACATACAACATTGCCACAAAAAAAAAGGGAAAATGTGATTTATATAAGACGTCTCGCTTCAGCTAATTTGCAGTCTTTGTCCCTGGTCAGGCTTTTAGAATACAATGAGATATACTGAATAAAGAAAAAAACACACACAAAAAAACAAATAAATGATAAAAATGTAGTGAATAATAGAATACAATAGATAAATACAGTGGTCCCTCGCTATAACGCGGTTCACCTTTCGCGGCCTCACAGTTTTGCGGATTTTTTTAGTGCAATTTTGCATGCTTTTTTTTTTTTAACTGGACTTATTTTTCTACGAAGGTTTGAACTTTGAGAGTTTAAACAAGAGAGAAAAGTGAGCAAATGTTAATGCCTGTCTGAGAAAAGTGTATAAAGTGTGTAGTGAGGGGTTTTACAGCCTGAAAACATCTAGAATAATTGTAAAAAATAAATAAAGCTGACTACTTTGCGGATTTCGCCTATTGCGGGTTATTTTTAGAACGTAACTCCCGCGATAAACGAGGGAACACTGTAAACACAATTGCAGTTGTCAATTACAGAAAAAAAGTTGAATTTGACATGATGTTTGTCTGCATGATGTCGACACGCACGACTGCAGTGACTGAACTAGGGATGCAAATGTTGAGGAAATCGCCTCAAATCAGTTTTCGCTACCATCCCTGAATAATTCATAGATTAAACGTTAACAAAACAGCTGTGTTGTTTTTCCTGTTGTTTTCCAGGCTTCCATCAGCGACAACAACTGCACAGACAAAAAGATAACAGCAGATTCAGCAGACGAGCCCTGAAAGGAAAGAAGCCTAAATTATGAAACAAGATGTAAAAGCGATGTTTATTCCCTCTCGAAACGGAAAACTAAAACACATAAATCTTTAAAAGCGCCACCTGTTGGCACCAAAGTGAACAAAACATTTCATTCCACTGTTAAAATGTTGAGGCCCTGCAGTCAGAAAACCAGTGAGCTCCTTCCTTGTATGTGGCAAATGCAACCAGCTGCCAGCAGATGTTACGTTCTCATATATTTAATTACATAATTACTGCTAGTATCACGATTATTATTATTAATAATAATAATAATAGGGGTGTTTTGGGATTTTGCCCTACTGCTCTAAAAACTACAGTTGGACTAAACTAAAAGCTGCCTGACTGCTCTTCACTTCCAGCATCTTCGGCAAATCATTTGTTTTCCGATCATTTACGCCTCATTGTGTCTGTTTACGTCGTCTATATTTTATCACCGTGTTTTACGGCCTGGCCTCTGCGTTTTACTGCGGAAGGTGGAGGAGACGAGCGCTGCTTCCTTGTCGAGCGATTGATCCTGCTGCAGGACTGACCCGAGGGAACAAATCACTCCTCCATTCTCCGAGCGGAGCCGGCTCGTGCGCTATCTCGAGCATCAGCGGCCCCCGGAGCCAAGTGCACGGTGCACAATCTCAATCTGCAGAGCACTTTGCAGCCGTGCAGAAAATGAGCCCGTCTGCAGGTCGAGACGATGATGATTGAGTGACCTGACAAGGCGGCGGGTTAGCCAGCGTGCGGGGTTAAAAACCTGGACTTAATCTGCTTTTTCAGTTTTGAAGATGAGTAGCTCTGATCAAATCCACTGCGCAGGTTTAGCCAAATAAAAAAGCTGCAGGCCCTTTCTTTCTGGCACAGCAGATTTTGGACGCCTTTCCGCGCTGACCTGTTTGGGATGGAATGGAAAGCAGCACATTTTCAGGTTTTAGGGTCAACCAGCATGCTGGCTCCAGGCTCGTCCGCTTCAAGAAAATGAAAGAAGACGGCCTCAAGCCTGGCAAACAGGCTTAGCATTACTGAGCGTTATCTCATGCCGCCGCCGCCGCCGCCGCTGTAAATCTTGGAGATACTGTGTCAGACGGAGCAATAAAAAGAGAGAAAACCTCGGTTTCGCCAAAACCCGCTGCAAAAACCAGAAATCGAAGTCGATCGGCCAAGACCGGGCTGGAGCGGGAACACAGGGCCCGTCCGGCCGCAGGCGCTCTCTCCTGACTTCTCGGTTGCCGCTGTCCTCTCGCATCCCATCACGGGGAGCGGCGGTGCGGTGACAGTGGTTGCTGGTGAGTCGCGGTCGGATGTCACAGTTTCCTACAGCCTTCGTAATTTGATTAAACAGGGAGCTGACATGCATTCACACACTTTTTTTTTTTTTTTTTTTGCATCGCTGTATCGCTGCATCGCTCCCAAACCCAAACCCCCAAGGCCTTGCTGCTGCACGGCCAGAGTGAGTCATGACCGGACTACTGGCTTTTCTAACCATCATCATTTGTACTAACAAGAACCAACTTCCTTTTTGGGGAGAGGCGATGGAAACGGCTGGCAGTCGGACCCAGCGGCTGCTCCGCTCTGGAGCCGAGCGCCATTTTCCACCCAAATAAATAACGTCACGGCACCTGTCAGAGCAAATAGCACAGAGCTGAGAGAGAGAGAGAGAGAGAGAGAGAGAGGGAGGGGAGTGCAGCAATAAGCCTGAGTCACAGGTTTAATATACTTAATTTCTTCACTCTACTCTCACCAGAGGAGACGGAGAGAGTCTCAGCTGCACGGTCACTCCAGAGAGGGAGAGACAATTAAATGCAAATTACGACTGTTTCCATGGGCTGACACACACACACACACACACACACACACACACAAAACCATCGTGAATGACAAAAAAAAAAAACACATCAACATGAAAAATGGATTAAGTGCCTGAGGAGCTGATTAATGTCGGTCCACTTGTTATTGCTCAAGTGTCGGCTCATGTCCATATTTCATGCTTCCATCCAAAGGTCAAAAACACAGAAATGCGCTTGGCGATACTGAAGCAGATCGGCGAATGAGGAGCACGACAGATTTCCTGGTAGGACATCTGTGGGAGCTTGTGGTGGACGGACGCGGCCGGAGAGCGTCCAAAGCCACGTCCGGACCGGGCCAAGCCTCTGTCGGCGTTTATTTGACAAACGTATCGGCATCATGACTTATCGGCCTCATTTCTGTGTCGACAAGTTTTTTTTTGTTTTTTTTTTCCCTACTTCAATTGAGCACATGAACTTTATTGTGAAATTTTGACCACACTTTCCATTCAGTTTTTCTCATTTGACACATGATATTTTGTAAAGAAAAAAAAAAAAAAAAAAAAAAAAAGAGAGTGGAGAGATAAAGTGAGCACGGCGGGTCGGTGATCAGCTGCTCGGGACATTACTGAGTGTTTGGGGGCGGAAACAAGTGCATGGTCAGGCTTTTTTTTTTTTTTTTTTTTTTTTTTTCCAATTAAACCTTTAATTTAACCAGGTGAAAACAAATTTAAAATAGATTTACGGTCTGAGAGTCTGCCATGTCACACACTGAAACACGGGAACACCTGCCGGTAGAAAATCTGCTTCTAATTCATTCGTAAAGGCTTTAAAAATCACCCAGAATAACAAAGTCCTTAGGTTTCAGATTATTTTGGAGCACGTTCCGACTGAAAAGGGTCACGGATCCTTAAAAAGCTCTCTCACCCACCTAGATTCATATCTTAGGTAATTCAAGTAAAACAAAGCTTCAAACAACAAGATGTATTTGTGGTTTTGAACCTGTGGTCTGCTAAATATAGTTTCACAGCTCCCCTCTCTCGCCTTTCTCCCGGAGCTCAGGCAGCACGGCTCGTTTAGCCAATCAGAAGAGAGAATCAGCACCTCACCACTGATTGGCCGACGGTTTTCTGGGTGACATATAGTCGGGCCAATCGTAAGGCAAGTAACCGAAACCTACGCCGCTCAGTGGTGCTCAACGGTGCCCACCGGTAAACGGGAATTATCATCTTAGCATCTTATAAGACGGTGCAATGAAACAGTCGGGCTGGCTAGTTTGAGTGGGCGGAGTCGCCTTAGGTGTGACATCACAGAAAGGAGGAAGTGCTGTCCGCTCGTCTTAAAGGGAGAGTTTAAAAAAAAAAAACGGGCTGTGTGCACGTTTCTCCATTGATCACAGGTTTAATGCATGGGACAGTATTTGTAGCCCCGGGACCCCTTCCCTATCACGAAAAAAAAAAACAAAAAAAACAACGAAAACTGCATTTTTCATGCCGTGGCGCCTTTAAAAGAACAGTGAACTAGAGTGAAGAAGACATGAGACACTCGATTGCTTTGCTGTGGACAGTCACAATCAGTGGGCGAGTGTGTGGCCGACATACTGTTCAGTGATTTGTGTAAAAACAACAAAGTGTTTGTGTGTGTGAGAGTCACAGTGTTTGGCTGAGTGTCCTCAAGCTCATATAGTTGTGTGTATTTGTAAGTAAGGAGGCGAGTGTGTGAGTATGTGCTTGTGGGCGGGGGCTGGGTGGGTGTACACACCAGGCCTCGACCTTTAATGACTCTGTAATGACTCACGGCCATGCAGAGGAAAAAAAACTGCAGCCGAGTCCAGCCGAGTCGGTGGAAAGAGCGAGAGCCACGTGCCTCCGCTCCTCACAGAGAGAGAGATTTGTCACTTTACCAGCTTTGAGCACCAGGATAAACATTCGGCACCAATCGGGTGTCAAACTCAGTGTGATCTTTCCTCAGCGTGAAGTGCAGCTCGGAGTTGTGCAGCTTGGACGCAGCAATAAGCTCATTGGTCGAGCCGATCCTCAGCGGGCAAGAGCTGAGGAGTCGTTTTTTGAAAATCCACGGAGTGACTGAGGAGTCGCTGAAATTATGACCCTCAGAGGGCTTCATAACCCAGCGAGCTAATTACCTTAGCTGACCTACCAAGTTCAAACTAACCAGACAAACCTAGAGCTTTACAGAGATATAAACATCGCACAAAAAGTAAGGAAATTTGTGTTTGGTAGATTATTTCTTTGTTGTAACGATGCTTCTTATACCGTTGGAAGATTTGGCAAATTTTTCATGGGCGCAACCCACATACTCAGCTCTGCTGCTCTTCCCACAAATGCATATTCCTTACACATGCGGCACCATTTAAAAGGGAAATAAACAGGCTTTCCAATGCTATAGGATTTATTGCCAAGAAGCATTGTTACAACAAAGAAATAAGCTACCAAACACAAATTTCCTTACTTTTTGTGCGATGTTCAGTTATCCAAATGCTGACCTTCTGGTATAATCAACCTCATGGCCTTGAATGGTATATTTTAATGATTTTTTTTTTTTAAAGAATTCCTTCCTTGCCATTCAAATTGTGCTGTTAAATAATTTGTGCGAAAAAAAAGAAAGAAAAAAAAAATAAACTGCAGTTCTTTAGCTCTAAATGTTGACATTTATTTAAACCAATGAGTTTCTTTCGGTTCCCGGATCAACTCTTAGCCCTTTATAAGGCACTGATTGAAATACTTTGAAATTCAAAAAAAAAAAAAAAAACAACCCTAGACTGTTATTAGTGAACATGACAGGACTTTATTACTTTTATAAAAATTTTTTAAAAAATTTCATTTTCCTATAGAAAATCAAGGCCAATGAGATTGGTCAAATGCCACAATGAATGCAACCTGAATGCATCAAATCTGAATTTTTTTTTTTTTTTTTTTTTTTTTTTGCATCATGGGAATAACCATTTTTTGTTACCATGAAACATTCGCCCTTGGAAACTCTGTCTTTCTCGCCTGTAATGACACCTGAATTGAACAGCGATGTCTCTGTGCTTAAATAAAAAGAATCACTTCCCTTTTGACACGACAGAGGCAGAAACAACATGCATCTTTTCAGATTTCAGATGTTCCTCTGTCAGTTCTCTTTCAGACAGATAGAGTTTTCTGACCGGTAATCAGTTGTATCCACACCGGCAGTAAATCTGCCTCCTTAATGAGTTTTCCCTCTGAATCTCACCCCTGCTTGGAGAGCGAGCCGGGCCTCGACCGTCCCACCCACCCAGCCGGAGAGCCGGAGAGGGCTCCCACGACTACTGGACTGTGAAATTACCACAAACACGACAACAGAGGAGAGAGACAGCGAGAGAGAGAGAGAGAGAGAGAGAAAAGAAAAAAAAAAAGAAAAAAGAAAACCATATTTCACAGTCCCCACACTGAGGGCCAGGAATGTTAATTTCACAAACAAACTCCTCCAGATTCTGCAGCGGAGAGATTGAGGCATTAGGCTTTCTGCGGTCTCGGAGAAGACACAGACCCCTCCCCTCCCCGACCCGACGCACACACACACACACACACACACACACACACACACACACACGCACACACATGCACACAAACAAACACACCAAAATGGGAGGGACATGGAAATTAGGAAGCAGGAACTTCACAGAGATACTCGTGGAAGAAACTTGGCTGCAGAGGTGTGGAGGAATATCTGGCTGAGTCGACCCGACTGTTTGGAGCGTACAAATGTTTCACAGATGGGCTGCCACTCAGCAAAAAAAAAAAAAAAAAAAAAAAAAAAAAAAGAACATGAGCCAATGAATAAATATATAAATAAGCCAAATAACACAGTTGGGCATTAAGAGTAGCATTGTGGAATAAATAGTGGACAACTGGAAGTTTAAAAACTGATACACCCGCTGTAATTAAATGCACATAAGGATTTTTATTCCCCCTTCTGGGTCTTTTTACGCTGTTGTTTTTTCTCCCCGCTCCAAGACATATTCTTTGCACGCCCACTTGAGCGTGAGGTCAGGCGGTGAGAGAGGCCAGGTTTGGCTGAGCGCTCGCTGTGGGGACGGTGGGAAACCATCTCGCTGCTCACGGCTAATACCCACTGGAGCCACTGTGCACAGCCACTGTGAAATGGGCCTAATAGCCCAGATGGGGGTGGGGGGGGGGATCATGCAGAGAGGAGCGGATGCGATTGGCCCGAAGCAGCAGGCGATACGCTGCCGAATATTTGCAAAAGTGGGGCTGGAGCACACCTACTCATTATGGTAATAGCCAGCACTTAAAGGCTGACGTATGGACAAATGGCTGTGGTGAGGCAGCGCCGGGCCGGGCGAAGGTCACAGAGTACGTGCGCGGGATCAAGCAATCTTCTGGGTGTCCCGGCATGACCTCTTTATTCCGCAGCAGCAGTCATTTTGGTTTCCTCCTGATTCGTTCTACTTAATTCGCCCCGTAGAGACAATTTCTGCAAATCACCTAGTTTACAAGGATTAGGTTTCCCCTGATTTTGTTTATCGAAGCACTTTGTGTCTGCGTCTCGGGGATAAATCAGCTTTCTTCCTGCTGCTCCTCCTAATAGCAGTAATATTAAAGACACTGACTTTTGCCATCACTGGTCTGGTGGTGCAGCTTTTTTTTTTATTGGGAATTAGCAGCGTAATCACTGCAGCCAGGCTCAGACGACTGATTGTGAGAGACAAAGTCAGTCGTTCAGGCTGTCATTTGCACATTCGCTGTGGTTTTATTCATGCAAAATCAGCACGTTGGCAAAAAATTGCACGAAATTGCTGCTGCAACGCAATCCATCTGCGATGGAAATTCTCCCGTATGAAATCAATCAAATGAATCATGAATCAACTTCATTCCGGAGTGAAACATTAATGCATGAAAAACATGTCATTTTCTAACGTCAATAAATGTTTATCACATTAATTTCGGGGGCATTAGATACCATAAAAAAAAAAAAAGAGAAACCGTTCATATAAAAGCCTGTTGATTTATTTTAAGGCCAAAACAGGAAGATGGTGCTGTTCTGCCAGGGAAAACAGACTTTTTTTTTTTTTTTTTTTTTTTTTTTTTCCACAGTGGCAGATGGTGGAAGGGGAGTTCAGGGCACTGGAAAAAATCACTTGGAACAGGAAAGAAAAACTGACCGAAGAAGCAACATCCTCTTTGTGGACGTAAGCAACAGGAAATGTGATGTTTAAAGAAAAAATAACCCCAAAAGTAGATTTTTTTTTTTTATCGTTTGCCCAAGTTATTCTGAATGTCAGACAAAGAGTGAGCAGGAACATCCAACCAGGGAGCCAGAAGCAGGTCTTCAGTGAGGTGAGCGTGCACAGGTGCTCGTACGTGAGGCGTTTACTAGAATCGGTTTATTTATCAATTTATTTATGTATTCATTTGGCAAAAGTGCGCTGGTTCGGGACACACAGAGCACACAAACAGAGCTGGATTGTGCTGCGTAAAGAGTTTAAGAACTCGAAACAGATGTTTTCTTATCCTTCTAGCTGCTGTTTGTCAAAGTCAGCCTTCATTCTCCATGAGGCATGAGATTAATGATTTTTTTTTTTCCTTTCTTTTTTCATTGGACATTCAACACGACTCAGAGGGAGTAAATGGAGCAAAATACATCGTTTTTTTGGAGGGAAGTATTCCTTTAGTTTTGAGAGTGACCAGCACTCACTGCAGCCGATCATCTTTACCCTTCGTGAAGTTAATAATGGCGAGTTAATTATGTGACAGTGACAAATTAAGGGTTAGAAATGCTCCTGGTGGCACTTTCCGGGCCTGATCCTGGGAGTTTGCAGAAACAAACGCGCTCGAGCCGAAAAGTGACGCCGTCTGCAGCCAGAAGTTACGAGTCAGGCACCGGCTCAGCAGACCTGAAGCGGGCCTTCGCGGCGGCGCTGCGAGCTGCACGGAGAAAGACAAGTCTCTCGGGTGCGTGGCTTTCAGCGGCCCGGTGAGGTGTCGCACAAATGTGAGAGTGTGCTGCCGGGGGGGCCGGGAGCCGGCGGCGGCCCGCGGGGAGCCGCGCGGGGTTACAACATCAAAGCAGCGGCGCCGTAAGCCTCTTCCCGAGTCGCCGTCTGTCCACCGGCCGCTCTGTCCGTTTGTCTCTGCCTTTCAGCCTCTTTTTCTGCTCGATCCCCTCTCAGTCTGCTGGACACCGAGAGAACAGCAGCGAGGCGAGTGAGCACACAAGATAATGAGGAAGCTGCAGAAAACACGGCGGTGAAAAAACCAAAAAAAAAAACCCAAAACGCTTCAGGAGTCTGAATTCATGTCCCTGATGGGGATTTGGTGTGTGTGCTAGGGATGGGCGATACCACACTTTTAGGATTCGATATGATACCGATACTTTTTCTTGCATTTTCATCGATACCGATACCGATACCGATACTGATAATTTCTTATTGGCAAATTTTTTCATTCAAAATATTATTACATTTAAGACAAATTACATGACAAATACAGACCATTTATACCATATTTATTATGGTCAATACATAATAAAACTAAAATTAAAATAAATAACGTAAATATGAATGAAATAAATTAAATATGAACAAAGATTTGCACATTTTCACTGTTATTGTTGTTTTCTTGCACTTTTCTTGTCAAAAAAAGAAAAAAAGACCGATCAGCCATTATTTTCTGTGCGTTCCTCCGGCTCTTGCTGGCTGTGCTGTCGGGCCGTCACGTGACACGGGCCGGCTCAACACGCCGCCAGGCTCAGGGGTGTCTCGGCACATAGTAAGTGAAGGAAGCTATCTAAAACAGCTGAAAGTTATGCATGCACCCCCAATTCTTATTTGTTAGCATCGATATTTGTTTAAGGAAATTGATGCCAAATGAGTATCGATACCACAGAATCGATACGCCCATCCCTAGTGTGTGCATGGTTTTGTGTGCACGTGTGTGTGTCCACTCTCAGCTTTCATCTGCAGGTTTGTGAGCTGTTTGGACTCGCTCACCGACACGGATCAATGAAGGAGAGAAAACGATAAATTAAAAAATCCGACCCACGTGCGATACCGACACCAAGATTTGTCAGACTGAGTGTGCAGATTGTCAATACGCTGTGCTGCCTGTTTCCATCCTCACGGCATAAAATATGAACCATCAAGTGTTTAGTGTTTTCCTGTAGAGTTGTACTCTCTTTGCAGTGGAAACGCTTCTGAAACAGCCTTTAGAAACTCTCCATAGAAAGTCACATTGATGAAAATAATAAAAGTGATAATAATAACAATAACAAGAAGGTTTAAATATTAAGGTTTAGCCACTCCTCAGAGCAGGGCGAACAACTGCATAACCAACCAAATAAGCGAATGAATCCACAGAATGAACCGTCACTGTGGGTTTTACAGAGTGTGCTGATGAAGCTGATGTTTAGCCTTCATCTTCATCATTTAGTAAACGGCTGATAAGGCCAGACAAAAAAAAACAAAAAAAACTCCGGGTTCCGGTTCCCGCCCGAGTGTCCCATTTAACCCCCGAGTCAGATTATTTTATTGGCCTCTGTGTAAAAATAAAATAAAATAAATAAAATAAAGGCACTAGGTGACCGAGTGTGACCTTGTTGGCATTGGTCAAAAGTTAAGCAGGGCTTTTATTTTGATGTATGCTGCACTCGCCTTATTTGTGATGTTCTCGCGTAACTTCAGAAAATAACTTCATGGAATCACGCGCCACCGACAGCACCGGCTGGAAAGAATGGACTTCCGCACGGTGTGTGTGTGTGTGTGTGTGTGATTTGTCCTCGCAAACCACCAGCGAAAATAATCCGACTACAAGAGAAAACCTTTGCCGACGTAGTGAAAGAGGTGAAATAGTACCATTGGAGATTTGCAAGTGCAGACACCTCCCTCTGCTAGTAATAACGCTGCTCCGTCCGTTAAAAAGGTGGTAACTTATGCAAATACTGAATTAATTATATTTAAAAAGCAATCCATGCATCGCTTCCGAAAATAAAAAAAAAGAATAAAATCCCTGCCTACCCATCCTTAAAATGCTAAATAAAATAAAAAATAAAATAAAATAAATTCCCTACCTACCCATCCTTCCCATGAATAAATAAAATAAAATAAAATAAATCCCCCCTACCCATCCTTAAAATGCTAAATAAAATAAAATAAAAAAAAAAATAAATAAATTCCCTACCTACCCATCCTTCCCATGAATAAATAAAATAAAATAAAATAAAATAAATCCCCCCTACCCATCCTTAAAATGCTAAATAAAATAAAAAATAAAATAAAATAAATTCCCTACCTATTCATGCCCTTAAATGACAAGGAACCGGAACCCAAGGTATTTTTTTGTTTGGCCTAATGTCCCATATATCAGTCTAGTGAGGAAGTTTGGTCCAAAGTGAACTCTTCAAATTGCTTCCTAATCTGACCAGCAGCCAAAAATAAAGCCAAAGGGTTAATCTTATTACGATACGAACGGATAAATAAGACAATCTTTGCATCTCAGTGATCCTGGTGAAGCTGGAATCAGCAAAACTAATCCTAATTAATCAGCTGCTGTAATCGTTTCACTGGAGAGATACATCAATAAATAATGAAAGCGACACAAACTGCAGTGTGTAATTTGGTCGTGTTTTGTCAGCGCGCGTGCGATCTGGACACCTACAGCGCGTCCAATTGAAAATTAAATCAAACAACGGCACTAATGTGACCTGCCGATGATCTCTGGAGACGAAGGGCGACGGCTAAATGGATTAGCCGCAGCTGTGTGTGTTTAGGGATCGGCAAAACTGGGAAGTAAAATGAATAATAAGTCAGTTAATTAAAAAGGTTTATTCACAGTGACACCAAATTCAAACAGATCTGACCTCAACGACGCCCCCGAGGAAATGAGGCAGCGAGAGGAGCTGACTTTTTGGCACACACACACACACACACACACACACGTTCTGACTTTATTTCCTTAGTTTTTAATCAGCTTTTGATATGTTTCTGCGTGTCCTTCTCCCCACGAAGGCAAATCCATCTCGACAGCTCATTCAGTGTCATATTTAGAGTTAAAATCGTATTTTCAAATCTTTTTCAGGCCACTAGGATCAAGAAAATGACACCTGAGTGAAGCGGAAACAAGTGGAGCAAAAGTCAAATCAACCATCGGAAACCTTTTCGACTTGAAAAGTGAAGTGAGAGTATGCAGCACTAAGGAACAGAAAAATATTAGGTGTTTTATATCTTTTTAGAAACTGGTAGATGCACAATTAATTGGCTTAGTTAACCAGAGATTCAAGATTCAAGATTACCTTTATTGTCTCACAGAGTGAGAAATTTGTTCTGGGCCCCAATGCCCATGCTGCAGCCGCACATATCGAACAGTACATAAACATAGAGTGTTGCACATCACACAGACAGAAAATTAAAAAAAAAAAAAAAAAAAATGTAAAAAAAAAAATTAAAAAAGGAACATGAAATACCTACATAATACAAGTACAGGAACATATTACCAATAAATAGATAATAAATAATTGAGAGAAAAAAAAAAAAAGAAAGAAAAAGTGCCACCTGTGCAAGACACGCAAATCAACATCCGACTGGTCTATCTGACCTTATTTACTAGATTGATAGCCATAGGGATGAATGAATTTCTAATTTCTGAGGAACTCTAAACCTTCTCCCAGAAGGTAACATCTCAAACTCGCTGTGCAGAATGTGTGATGGATCATTAATTATCTTGTTGGCTTTCTGCAGAGTGGCCTGTCCATAGATGTTCTTACTGGAGAGATGCTCTTTAACACCAATGAACGGTGGAAGTTTTCTTTCCCTAGGACGGCGATGGAACAAACTCATTGACTTACATTCATTCTCTACAGCCTTTCCCGGATCAAAGCCAGGACAAATTTATGTCGAACCCGAAACTTGACAAATAAGCCAAAAAATGACCACACACAATGAGAAAAAAGGGAAAAAAATGGCATGAAGGATGAGTCCTGAAGCCGCTCGGTCCATAATCATGAATCATTGAATCATCACGTTCGAACGCCGTGAGTCGACTCTAGAAAATGTTTGGCAAAAATGAGATTTGAGCGCTGAAGATGAGACTAAATGACTCAAATGAGACGGAGATTGTTTGCAGCTCGTTTCTATCTGAGGCTCTAAACTCCGGCAAAGAGGCCGGGCGGGTAAACAGATCAGTCTCAACTCAGTGACTTTGGACCGGCGTGATATCATTACACAAATACAGAAAAACAGACGCTGTAAATGTCACTCGAGCCGAAGCCGATGATGGGACGGGCGGCGGGACGGGCGGCGTGCGCGCAAACCGGGGAGGATCCTGCATAACGGGACAAAAAAAAACAAATTACTGAGTGATTTCGACGGCGTGGTGCGTTTACCTCCTTTCCCCTTCATTTCCATTTCTATTACCTATAAACAAAAAATATGTTTTGTTTTCGTTTTGTTTTCGTTTTTTCTTTCCCGCCCCCCCGCGCAAAGCAAAGTAATTACCGCCGACGGGGCCGGGACGAGGCAGCTGACCTTTCTGCGGCGCGCCTCCGTCTGTCAGGCTGATGCGTTTTGTGTTATCTCGCCGTGGACGCTTAAAGGACAACGCGGCCACATTCTAAATGCATAAATCACTCAGCCATAAAACTCATTACTGCATGCAGGGAGAGACAGAGAGAGAGTGTGTGTGTGTGTGTGCGTGGTGAAAGTGAGCATACTGTACGAGTGCATCTGTGTGTGTGAGTGTGCACATGTGAAGAAGCATATGGTGTGTGGATGTGAAAGAAAGAGGGAGCATATCAGTGCAAGCATGTGGCTGTGTGTGTTTATGTGTGTGTGTGTGTGTGTGTGTGTGGCAGGATCTCTCGCTGGAAAATTAAAAAAAATATCAACCTGCTCACCAGAATAAACGGATGCAAATCAGGGTCAAGTTTCACATCGACGACGCCGCATTAAGTCGGCGAATTAATTCAGTCATTAACAAAAGGAGCGGCGTGAGCGTGCGAGGACACTGTGACTGACAGAGAGCGAGACACACACACACGCGCGCACAGACGTATAGACGGTGGTTTTACGGGCTCAGAAATAGAAAGTGGTTGCGAGGCCGAAGACGCATTTCCTCCTCCTCAGAACGGAAAAAAAAAAAAAAAAAAAAAAAAAAAGTCGAGGATCGCTGCCGCCGATTAAATGCGAAGCGACAACGGCCTCGTGTGTTTTCAGAAAGGTCACAGGTCACGGCTGGGGTTTGCGTTTCACGTCCAAGGAATTTGTACTCATAAACGCTATTAAATCATACACTTCTGCACGGCCCTCTCTCTCTCTCTCTCTCTCTCTCTCCCTCTCTCTCTCTCGTTCACACAGTTAACGCTCTCTGGCTTCGCAGGCCAGCCCGGCTCTAAGTACCTTATAATGACCGGTTGGCCGACTTGTATATGATTCTGATTATGGTGTTTGGACGCCGCCGTGTGTTTTTTGCCGCTCGCCCTCGCTCCCGGGGCCAAAGCCGCCGGCGTGCCAGCTCGAATCATAACGTCCACTCCGGTTGAAGAACGCCGCATGAGAAAGTCCGGCCTTTCAGCTCGCCCGGTGACTGATCCTCTTCCTCCGCATTCCCGTTTTTTTTACGTCGCGGGCGGCGAGCTTCGGGGGGCTTTTCCGCAGCAAATTGGTCGAGGTCGGTCAGATTTGTCCCGAGCAGCGGGGTGCATGTGTGGCGATGACATGCAGATTTTATTACTCATCCGTTTACTCTGAACGGGGTTTCAGCTCCCTGGCTTCATCCTCCATCCATCGACTGTGTTGATCTTTTCTACGGAGAAAACAAGACTGCTAGTAGACTTCTGCAGTAGAAGCAGAAGTACTGTTCCTCTGCTGGTATCTGCACTGCAAAAACTCAAAATCTTACCAAGATTATTTGTCTTATTTCAAGTCAAAAATGTCTTATTTCTAGTCAAAATATCTCATTACACTTAAAATAAGACATGATCACCTCAGAAGTAAATTGTTTTTAGACCATTTTCACTTGTTTCAAGTGAAAATTTGCTTGTTTCATTGGCAAAATTTGCCAGTGGAAAAAGTGAAAATTCACTTGAAATAAGTGAAAATTTGCTAGAAACAAGAAACAAATTTTGCCAATGAAACAAGCAAATTTTCTCTTGTTTCAAGCAAATTTTCACTTGAAACAAGAGACAATTGTCTAAAAACAAGTTACTTCTGAGGTGATCATGTCTTATTTTAAGTGTAATGAGATATTTTGACTAGGAATAAGACATTTTTGACTTGAAATAAGACAAATAATCTTGGTAAGATTTTGAGTTTTTGCAGTGAAGTAGAAGTACTGTTCCTCTGCTGGTATCTGACTGCAGTAGAAGTAGAAGTACTGCTGGTATTTGACTGCAGTAGAAGTAGAAATACTTTTCCTCTGCTGGTATCTGACTGCAGTAGAAGTAGAAGTACTGTTCCTCTGCTGGTATGTGACTGTCTTAGTCTTAGTGAGGTGCCGAGCAGCTTCAATGCTCATTGGTTTAGTTTCTCCAAGCCTCCATTGCTCTACTGGAGGGATGGAGCTCCATTCTTCCAAAAGATATTCTCTCATTTGGTGTTTTGATGATGGAGGTGGAGAGAGTCCAGCATCTCCCACAGGTACATCATTTTCATCAGTGGTGGACAGAGTACTACAAACTGCTCCTCTAGTAGAAGTACTGTTCCTCTGCTGGTATCTGACTGCAGTAGAAGTGGAAGTACTGTCACTCTGCTAATATCTGACTGTAGTAGAAGTAGAAGTACTGTTCCTCTGCTGGTATGTGACTGCAGTAGAAGTAGAAGTACTGTTCCTCTGCTGGTATGTGACTGCAGTAGAAGTAGAAGTACTGTTCCTCTGCTGGTGTGTGACTGC